>NC_046658.1:130827775-130902691 GCF_010883055.1 Belonocnema kinseyi | reverse complement strand
TACGGAGAGGAAAAATTCGGAAAGTAGAAAGATTCGGAATAGTAAATAAATGTTGCTATTAGCAGGTGAATAGTTTTTTTTATTTATGGTAGAATACAAATACAAATACAAATAAATAAACAATTATACACCTGCTAATAGGTATATTTAGTAATAATTCCGAATTTTTCTACTTTCCGAATTTTTCCTCTCTGTATATTTACATATTCCTAATTTTTCACCCTCCTAATTTTAACGCTTCTGAATTTTCACCCATTCCGCTTCTTTGGTTTCCGAAGAAATACCTTTCAGAGTTTTGGATTTCCTACTTATTGCTCTTTCCTACTGTTTGCTATTCCTAAGTTTTACCATTATGTATTATAACCCATTCTGAAATTTTACCTTTCTTAATTTTTACCGTTCCGAAAAATGAACGGCCCCCCATTAATTTAGGTTAGAACTAGATTACTCTAGGTTAAAAGTATGTTACTGCAGATTACGATTGGATTAAATTAGATTAAAAGAGATTTAGACTTTAGATGAAAAGTAGATAAATCTGAATTATAATTGTAATTGTCCTTCTTTGGAATGTATTACGCCAGATTACAAGTGTATTACTTCAAATTACAAGTGGATTACTTTAGATTACATATGGTTTACTTTCGATTGCAAGTGGATTGATTTAGATTACAAGTGGATCCCTTTAGATTACAAGTGGATTACTTTAGATTACAAGTGCATTGAATTGTATTACAAGTGGATAAACCTGGATTAGAACAGGAATTATCCGGATGTGACCTGGATTAACCTAAATTAAAAGTAAATTACTTTACATTGCAAGTGAATTACTTTAGATTACAAGTGGGTTACTTAATATTACAAGTGTTTTACTTCAGATTAAAAGTGGATCATTTTAGATTGCAAGTGGTTTACTTAAGATTACAATAGAATTACTTCAGATTACAAATGGATTACTTTAGATAATAAGTGGATCACTTTTAGATTACATGATAATTACTTGATATTTCATGTAAATAGCTGTGGATTAGTACTGAATTATTCCAGGTTAGAACTGGATTTCTCTAAATTAAAAGTGTCTTACTCCAGATAACAAGTGGATTAATTTAAATTACAAGTGGATTGCCTTGAATTACAAGTAGATAAAGCTGGATTAATACAGGAACTATCCAGATTTGAACTAGATTAACTTAGATTAAAATTGGATTACTTTGGATTAATAGAGATTAATTCTGATTACAAGTCTTCTAGTTTTATATACAAGTGTTTTACTTTAAATAAAAGTGTTTTACTTTTGAATACAAGTGGATCACTTTAGATTACAAGTGGATTAGTTTCGATTACAAGTGGATTAATTTCGATTACAAGTTGATAACTTCAGCTTACAAGTCGATTACTGTATATTGCAAGTGGTTTACATTAGATTAAAAGTAGATTACTTCAGATTACAAGTGGATTACTTGAGATATAAAGTGGATAATTGTGGATTATAATAGGAATTAAGCGATTTTAACTGGATTCACTTAGATTAAAAGTGGATTACTTTAGAATGCAAGTGGATCACTTCAGATTTAAAGTGGATTACTTTAGATTAAAAGTGGATTACTAAATATTGCAAGTGGTTTACTCTAGATTAAAAGTAGATTGTTTTAGATTGAAAGTGGATTACTTGAGATTTAAAGTGGATAACTGTGGATTAGTACTGCATTATTCCACGTAAGAACTGGATTACTCTGGATTAAAATTGTGTTACTCCAGATTGAAAGTGGATTAATTTAGATTGCAAGTGCATTAACTTCCATTAAAAGTGGATAAATCTGGGCTAAATCTAGATTAAAAGTAAATTACTTTACATTACAATTGAATTACTTTAGATTACAAGTGGGTTAATTAATATTACAACTGTTTTACTTTAGATTACAAGTGTTTTACTTTAGAATACAAGTGGATCACTTTAGAATGAAAGTGGATTACTTTAGATCTCAAGTCGATAAATTCAGATTACAAAAGGGTGACTTTGGATTACAAGTGGTTACTTGAGATTACAAGTAGATTATTTCAGATTAAAAGCGTATTACTTAAGATTTCAAGTGGATAACTATGGAGTAGAGCTGCATTATTCCAGGTTAGAACTGGATTATTTTGGATTATATGTGTATTCCTCCAGTTTACAAGTGGATTAATTTAGATTACAAGTGCATTGCCTTACATTACAAGTGGATAACTTCGGATTAGAACTGGTATTACCTGGGATAAAAGTTTATTACTTTAGATTACAAGTGAATTGCTTTAGATTTAAAGTGGATCTTTTTAGATTTAAAGTGGCTTACTTCAGATTACAATGGGATTACTTTAGATTACAAATACATTGCTTTAGATTACAAGTGGATCACTTTAGATTACATGTTGATTACTTTAGATTTCAACTGTATAACTGTGGATTAGAACTGCATTATTCCAAATTAGAATAAAATAACTCTGCATTAAAATTGTGTTACCTCGGATTACAAGTAGATTAATTTGGATTACAATGGAATTACTCCGGCTTACATGTGGATTACTTCACTATATTTGAATTATTCCCAATTTTTTTAATTACTCCGAATTTAAGGTTCATTCGGGATTTTTAAATCATCCGTCTCTTAGGATCAAGATTTAAAAAAATAGTATTTTTAATATTGTAAGTTTTTTTCGGAGCTGACTTGAGTTTGAGTTGACACGTTTTTATCAGAGAGTTTAATCAAAATCACATGCGTTTCTGAAGAAGCTTAAATGTCAAATGTGCGAACACGTGCGAACAAGAGTTGTCATTTACGGGTGTTCCTTTTGGGCTCAGGGTCCAGGCCGTGTCTAACTGGATTATTCTTCTTGAGTTCTGAGAAGTGAGAACGAAGATGTTTGTCGGTAAAAATAAAACTACGTGAAAACTGTGAGTCTTAAAACTTAAAAAAAACCAAGCTAAGAAAATGAATCTTACGACCTGAGGAAGTTTTATAGCTTTCAAGACTTTTAAATCAACGCTGTAAAAAAAAATTATTTTGGGATTCTTCTCAAAAAATATTGGAACGCAACGTACACAATGCGGTTAGGAAAATTTTCCAACAATAAATTTTGAAAAATTGCCCAATTTATTTGATAATTGTACTTTGAAATTAGGATATTTTCGAAAAATAAATTCGAACAAGTTTCTTAATTGATTTGAAAATTTTACTTCAGAAATTAAGATATTTTCTCAAACATAAATTCGGCAAAATATCTTAATTTATTTGAAAAGTTTATATTTAAATTACACAATTTTTTCAAAAATAAATTCGGATAAAATACATACTTATTTGGGGAATTAAACTTTAAAATAAGGAAATTGTCCCAAAGTTCGGAAAAGGTTTCTAATTTATTTCAGAACTACACTTTGAAATTATGAAATTTTCCTTAAAATGAATTCAGAACTTTAAAATAAAAAAATTTTTCCAAAAATCTACCCGGAAAAATTTCATGCCTTTCTGGGAATCGTGCTTTAAAATTAGGAAATTTTCCGAAAATAAATTCTGAAAAATTACCTTTTTTATTTAGGAATTTTAGTTCAAAACTTTGATATTTTCCCAAAAATTAAATAAAAATTTGGAACTAAGAAAATTTTGCAAAACTCAATTCAGAAAAAATTCCTGATTTATTTCAGAATTTAACTATGAAACAATGAATTTTCCTTGAAAATAAATTTAGAACTTTAAAATTAAGAAATATCCCAAAAATGAATTCAGAAAAATTTCCTTATTTATTCAGAGATTTTACATTAAAATTAGGAAATTTTCCCAAAAATTAATTCGGAAAAATTTCCTTATTTATTTCAGATGTGTGCTCTTACACTATCAAATTTTTCCAAAAGTAAATTCAGAACTTTAAAATTAGAAAATGTCCAAATATATATTCAGAAAATTTCCTTCATGATTTGTGAATTTTACTTTAAAATTAGGAAATTTTCTCAAGAGGAAATTCAGAACTTTAAAGTTAAGACATTTTTTCAATCGAAAATTCGTCAAAATCTCCTAATTTACTTGAGAATTGTATTTTAAAATTAAGAAATTTTCTAAAAATAAATCCAGAAATACATCCTTATTTATTTGAGAATTTTATTTTAAAAATTGGAAATTTTGAAAAAATATATGTACAATAATTTGCTAATTTATTTGGAAATTTTACTTTACAATTAGGAAATTTTCCCAAAAAGAAATTCAGAACTTTACGATTAGGAAATTTTGCCAATCATAAATTCAAAAACATTTGAAATTTACCTGAAAATTGCACTTTAAAATTAGGAAATCTCTAAAAATAAGTATACAATGATGTTCTTTTTTTATATTTTACTTCAAAATTAGGAAATTTTTCCAAAAATAAATGCAGGAATATTTCCTTATTTATTTAAGAATTGTACTTTAAAATTAGGAAATTTTCCAAGAAAAAATTCACAATAATTTCCTAATTTATTTGGACATTTTATTTCAAAATTAGACAATTTTCCCAAAAATAAATCTACAAAATAAGCAAATTTTCTCAAACATAAATTCGGAAATTTTCTTAAATTATTTGAAAAATTGTACTTTAAAATTAGGAATTTCCCAAAAATAAATTTGGAAAAATTTCCTTATTCATTTGGAAATTTTCCTAAAAATAAATTCAGTACAATTTTTTAGATTGTTTCAGAATTGTACTTCAAAACTATAACATTTTTCCGAAAAAAATCTTCAAAATAAACAAAATTTCCGAAACAAAAATTCGGAAAATTTCTTAAATTATTGGAAAAATTATACTTTAAAATTATGAATTTCCCAAAAATAAATTTGGAAAAATTTCGTTATTTATTTTGAAATTTTACTTCAAAATTAGGAAGTTTTCCCAAAAATAAATTCAGTACAGTTTTCTAGATTGTTTCAGAATTGTACTTCAAAACTATGAAATTTTTCTGAAAATAAATCGAAAAATAAACAAATTTTCTCAAACATAAGTTCGGAATATTTCTTAAATTATTTGAAAAATAGTACTTAAAAATTAGAAAATTTTCCGTAAACATAAATTCGGAAAAATTTCCTTATTTATTTTGGAATCTTAATTTAAAATTAGACAATTTTTATCAAAATAAATTCGCAAAAATTTCTATTTTTGTGGGGAATTATTTTAAAATTAAGAAATTTTCCAAAAATAAGTGTAGAAAAATTCCTGATATATTTAGAAATTTTACTCTTGAAATAAGGAAATTGCCCCAAAATTAAATTCGAAAAAATGTCCTAAATTATTTGAGAATTGTACTATAAAACTGAAAGTTTCCCGGAAATGAATTCAGAACTCTAAACTTAGGAAATTTTCCGTAAAACAGATTCGGAACAATGTCCTAAATTGTTTAAGAATTCTACATAAAAAGAAGGAAATTTCTTAATTTTTTTACAGTTAATATTGAAAATATCGACAGAATAAAATTCGAAAAATATGGAAGAACATGTTGCAACTAAAGGTTTTGCCTATAGTTAAAGAAATTCATTTTCCAGAACAGTAAAAAAAAATATGTTTTTCAACAAAGTCACTAAATTTTAACATAAGAGATTAATTTTTAACTAAAACGATAAATCTTTAGCAAAAACATGAATCTTTAATAAAGTAAATATATTTTTCACCAAAGAGATAAAATTTCAACTAAAATGATGAATCTGTAGCAAGAAATTAATTTTCAAGAAAATAAAATAATTTTAATAAAATAATTAAATTTCCATCAAAATCTTAGAATTTTCAGCCAAACGAAAATGAGTTTCAAATCGAAAATATAATTAATTTTTCATAAATAATAATTTAATGATGTGCAAAATTAGTAAAAAATGAACTCTGGCCTAAATAACAAAGTTAATTCAACCCTTTTTATTGATCTAAACCATCTCCAAGGACTTCGGCCTATCCTCACGCTCACCGGAAGTCCCACTCATCTTAACAGAGATGCCTATTATTACCGGTTTTAAAATAAGTCTTTGGGCATTCCGAATAGCCTATAAAAAATAATAAATAAATTTACTACAAGTAAAACTTTTTGAGCAAAAAACGGAACACTTTAAACTTATCCAAAAAATATAGATACCTCAATTTTCCAGAGATTATGTTAAAAAATCTCAGCAGAAAAAAGTTTTAAAACTATGGGACATGGTAGATGTTACAGATAAAGTTGTTTCCTATACGATTACAGAGTTTTGAAATTTTAAGTCGATTAGAAATTAAAAATTATTTCCTGATGAACGAAAGGGTGCCAAAAGTGGGAACTGCCATGAAAAAAGTCTAAAGTGCCAATTATTTCAACTCTTAAACAGAAAAGATGAGTTTTTTTATGAAAACTTATAGCCTAGATAAACTCTGAAATTAATATAAAAGTGAATTTAATCGTATTTATTTATTTAAACCACCCTTAAGGACTTCGGTCTATTCATACCCGGACTGTAAGTCCCACTCCTCCCTATGGTGAATACCCATTTAGACCGTTTTTAAAATACATTGTACACACTGAACAAGACACAAAAAAGTGAAATTACCTTGATTAATAGTCTTAATGAAATTTGATACCCTAAATTCTGAATCAAATCCAGATTCCGGGAATCTCCAATGCATCTGCGACTTTATAATTCAGGCAAGTTTTTAATGAGGTGCTTAATTATCCCCAGGCAAGTTTTGCACAGTTTTTATTTTCATTTTTTCAGAAAAAAAACTTGCCTTTCAGGGACGTTCGAGTAAAGAAATACAGTGCAGAAGATATGTATCCGCCTGGGGAAAAAACGCGTCTTAACAAACCGCTTATGTAAAACATTCGGACGCGTGGCTCCGCCTCACGATTTTTTTCATCCCAGCAATATTACTCGCTTGAAAACACACCTCGAGAACGAAATATTAAAGTGCATTCATGATTTCGAATCCGCATGCAGATCCATTCAGAAAACGCATTCTACAACTTCGTAATTCTTTTCAATTAAAAAAAAAAAATTAATCGCTTGACTGTGTACACATTTCCGTATCATAAAATGGGATAAGCCGAGATTAACGAAAAAGATTTCTGTTTTTTTTGCAAAAATTTAATCTTATTTATTAAATGAAAGTTTCAAGCTGAAGCGCTTCTGTGGAGAATAATTGTGTGCAATAATATACGATTCACCATATTTTATTTTTGGAAATTTTATTCGAGGTGTACAAAGACGTTGAGGTTGAGTGGGACTTACACTTCGCGCAAGGATAGGCTGAACTACTTAGGGTTGGTTTAAACAAACAAATGTGGTTGAGTTTACTTTGTTTTTAAGGCTAAAATTTATTTACACTATTTTGTCACGTCTTAAAATTATTATTTATAAAAAATTAATTTGCGCAGACTTAGCGCAGGGTTTCAACCGGTTTTTTAATATAAATTATTTCTGTTTGTTTAATAGGTGCTAATATTTCTTTAAAAATTTGATTATTTTCCTAATATTGTAACTACTTTGATAAAGAAATAATCTTCTTTGTTTAAAATTATAACTAGTTTGTTAAAAATGCATTTTTTTATAAACATTCAACTTTTTCTTTAAATATTGCACTCTTTTCTTCAAAATTCATTTTTTTGGTGCAAATTCGTCACTATTTGTTCGATAATGAAATATTTGGTTGAAAAGTAATATTTACGGGTTAAAAATTAATCTTTTTTGTAGATAATTCGTTTTTTTTTTACTTTAAAAATTCAACAATTTTGTTGAAGATTCATATATTTTTATTATTTTATTTTATTCAACTGCTTTGTTGACAATTTTTATTTTTGGTTGAAAATATATCTTCCGGGTTAAAAAATAATATTTTTGCTTTGGTTCAGGATTCAACGATTTTCTTGAATATTCATATTTTTTGGTTCAATTCAACAGTTTTTTATTTTACATTAAAATATTTTGTGGTTGAAATATCAACTATCACATGTTTCGTTGAGCATTCATCAAAGCTCAGTGTAAAATTTAAAGATTTGACAGAAAATTAAGCTATTTGATTAAAAAATAACATTATTGTTAAAAATTAATATTTTTGGTTGGAGACGCAACTATTTTG
Organism: Belonocnema kinseyi; assembly: GCF_010883055.1. Taxonomy (NCBI): domain Eukaryota; kingdom Metazoa; phylum Arthropoda; class Insecta; order Hymenoptera; family Cynipidae; genus Belonocnema; species Belonocnema kinseyi. Next base: position 130,894,609 of record NC_046658.1, on the reverse strand, counting down.
TGGGAAAATTCAACACAATTAAAAAATTAAACTGTGTGTTTTAGGATATAACTATTTCGTATAAAATTAAATATATTGTTGAAAAATTATAATTCCTGATTAAAAATTTAACCATTTTGTAGATTTTGTTAGAATATTAACCTTTTTGTGCAGAACTGTAAATGAAAATTTAATTAATTGGTTAAAAAATCATTTTTTTAAATTGAAAATGCAAATACTTGTTAAAAATTAAATACTTTGTCATCAAAAAGCTTTCTTAGTTGAAAATGCATTGTTTTTAATGAAAATTTAACGGTTCATTTTTCGATTTTAAATTACCTTTCTGTAGAAAATTCAATTTTTTTTAAGATAAAATGAAAAATGTCAATTTTGGTTGGAAATTAAACTGTTTTGCAGAAAATAAGTTTTTTTTAAATACACCAGTAAGTTGGTACTTGTTCATTTTTCTTGAGTCAACAATCATTCTTTGTTGAAAGTTTAACTCTGTTTTTGAATGTCCGTCTTTTTTGTTGAATGCAATTGCTTGTTATTTAAAATAAACATATTTTTTATTGAAACAGCCACTGTTACATTTTTTATTAAGAATTTATCTTCTCTGTTTAAAAATTAAAATATTTGGTTTAGAGTTGAAACACTTAATCAACAATTCATTTTTAGGTTAAGAATTTAACTATTTTATTGAAAGCTCCTCGACCTAAGAACTAAATAATTCTCGTGGTTAAAAATTTAATTCTATTGTAACAAAAATCCTCTTTTTTTGTAAAAAAATGAATGGTATTTTTAAGGATTCATCATTCTATATAGAAATTTATATCTTTGGCTGAAAATTCGTTTATCTGTTGTTGAAAATTAAATTTTTAACTTAGAATTTAATTATTATATTTTGGGTTGAAAACGCAACTGTTTTGCAGAAAATTCGACTTTTAACTTGATTATTCAATTAGAAAATTCATTGTTCGGGTCAAAGTTTCATCATTCTATTGCAAATTTCTCTCTTTGGTTGAAAATTGGATTTTTTGTTGTTTAAAAAAATTTTTCTAACTTAGGATCTTTTTGTTTGATAATTCAACCATTTTAGGTTCAATATTCATTTTATTTAGTTGTGAATTTATCTTTCGGCAGAAAATTAATTTTTTTGTTGAAAAATTATCCTTGTAGGTAAAAAATGTACCTTTTCGATTAAAATTCAAGTATTTGGTTAAAAATAAATCTATTTGTTTGAAAACTTAAATATTTGGTAGAAAAATAAATTTGTTGCTGTAAATCATATTTTCTTGTTCAAATTTAACTGTTTGTGAATAATTTATCTTTTTGGCTTCTAAATTGAACAAAATTGTTCAGTTGTCTTTTCAGTGAAATATTAATGTTCTTGGTAGAAAATTTAGCTTCTTGTTGAAAAATAACCTTTTTGTCAAAAAATAAAACTGGTTGAAAATTTTGTTGCTCGAAAATTAATCTGCGTGGTTAAAAAAGCATTTTCATTGTTTGAACTAATTTAGATCGTTCAACTTCTATTTAACTAATTAATTTTTTTGTTGATGACCTATCTTTGTGATTGCAAATGTAACTATTTCGTGAAAATTATTTTTTCTGGTTAAAAATTAAGGTTTTAACTGAAAATTGAACTTTTCTATTTATGGTCAAAAGTTCCATTGCCTGGATGAAAAGTTGTCCTTTTAAATTAAAAATGTATCATTGATGGTAGAAAAGTTATTTTTCATGGTCGAAAATTAATGTATTTTGTTAAAAATCTATTTGGTTTAAAAGTCAAGTATTTTGTTAAATTGCTCTTTTTTTGTTGAAAGTTTAACTCTCTTGTTGAAACTTCTTCTTTTTGTATTGAAAATTCATATTTTTTGGTTGAAAATTAATCTTTTTATTTAAAAATTATTCTGTGATGTAAGTTCATAATTAAGTTATTTGGTCAAAAAGTTACCTGTTTTGGATGAAAGTGTAATTTTGTTGTTGAAAATTCTTAGAAAATTAATCTTTTTGGTTGAAATTTGATCTGCGATGTAAGTTAAGATCTTTTTTTGTTGAAAGTTGAACTCTCTTGTTGAAACTTCGTCCTTTTTAATTTAAAATACATCATTGATGGTAGAAAAGTCATTATTCTTGGTTGAAAATTGATCTGTGATGTAAGTTCAAAATTGAGCTATTTAGATAAAAATTTGCCTATTTGGTTGAATGTCGAATTATTTGGATTAAAATTCAACTATTCAGGTTAAGTGATCCTTTTTTTAAGTTTGATTATTTAGTCTAAAATTAAAGTATTTTGTTAAGGTGATCTTTTTTGTTAAAAATTCAACTTTCTTGTTAAAACTATGTCCTTTTGGATTAGAAATTCATCATTTATGTTCGAACAGTCATCCTTCTTAGTTGCAAATTCGTATATTTTGATGAAAATTCAGATTTTCGTCGAAAATTAATCTTTTCGGTAGAAAATTGATCTGTGATGTAAGTTCAGAATTTAGGTATTTAGTTAGAAATTTATCTATTTGGTTGAAAGTTTAACTATTTCGTTTAAAATTCAAATTTTCTGTTAAAGTGATCTTTTTTTAAAAGTTAAACTCTCTTTTGGAAACTTCATGCTTTTCGGTTGAAAATTCAGCTTTTTTAGTGGAAAATTAATATTTTTGTTTGAAAATTATTGTGTAATGTAAGTTCATAATTAAGCTATTTGGTCAAAAAAGTTAACTATTTTGGATGAAAGTTTAATTGTTTTGTTGAAAATTCATAGAAAATTATTCATTTTGGTTGAAATTTTATCTGTGATGTAAGTTCAGATATTTTTTTGTTGAAAGTTCAAATCTCTTATTGAAACTTTGTCCTTTTTAATAAAAATTCATAATTTATGGTAGAAAAGTCATTATTCTTGGATGAAAATTCATGCATTTTGTTGCAAATTCATCTCTTCGTAGAAAATCCATCATTTTGGTTGAAAATGATCTGTGATATAAGTTCAAAATTTAGCGATTTAGATAAAAATTCGCCTATCTGGTTCAAAGTCGAATTGTTTGGGTTAAAATTCAACTATTCAGTTAAAGTGATGCTTTTTTTTAAGTTTGATTATTTAGTCTAAAATTAAAGTATTTTGTAAAGGTGATCTTTTTTTGTTAAAAATTCAACTTTCTTGTTCAAACTTTGTAATCTTGGATTGAAAATCCATCACTTATGGTAGAAAAGTCATCTTTATTGGTTGACAAATCATGTATTCTGTTGAAAATTCATTTTTTCGTAGAAAATTAATCTCTTTAATAGAAAATTGATCTGTGATGTAAGTTCAGGATTTAGCTAGTTGCTTAAAAGTTTATCTCTTCGGTTGAAAATTTAATTATTTGGTTTAAAACTCAACTATTTTGTTAAAGCAATATTTTTTGTTAAAAGTTCAAGTCTCTTGTTGAAACTTCGTCCTTTTGGAATGAATCTGTGATGTAAGTTCAGAAGTAAGCTATTTGGTCCAAAATTGATCTATTTGATTAAAGGTTTAATTATTTGGTTTCAAATTCAACTATTTTGAAAGTGATATTTTTACTAAAAGTGATCCTTTTTTGTTGAAACTTCAACTTTCTTGTTGAAACTATGTCTTTTCGAATTGGAAATTCATCATTTATGGTAGAAAAGTCATCATTCTTCGTTCAAAATTTGTGTGTTACAAATTTATCTATTTCTTGAAAGCTTAAAATTCAACTATTTTTTAAAATGATCCTTTTTTTGTTGAAACTTGAACACTCTCTTGTTGAAACTTTCGTCCTTTTGGGTTAAAAATTCTTTTTACTCTCTAGAAACGCGGAAAATGCCTAGTCGTTAACGAGCAAGGACGTTTTTTTTTGCTTTTTTTTTTTTCTAAAAAAAAACCTAAAATTGGTAACCTATTTTATAGACCGCCCTTCATCCAGTTGTCATGTTTATCTTAAAAAATTGTGCTGGTCATCCTAGTCAGAAAAGAAACAGTTTTCGTTAAAGTAACTTTTAAAAAAACACACTTGAGATAATCCTGGGAAATATGCTTAAAACCTTCAACAGGAATTTTTTAACTTTCTAATCCAGATTCTAAAAACAAATAAAAACACCCGAGATTTTCGAGGTTTAAGTGTCCGTACCTCCCAGGATGATGTGAAATCTCCGGGGTTTTTCGGGTATGATCGAGCCGGTTTTGAAGAAGGATCGGAACCACCTAATCTCTCTGCTCACCTGTGCAACCTGCCATACGCTTCCTGGGGCTCCGATTACACGTTCAAAAATCGACGAGAGTATCATCTTGTTAAAAAACGAGTTTTCTCTGTCGTACCTCTACTTGGGCCCCTTATGCCCCCACTTCGACCCCCTCCGCCCCTCCTTTTGGGCCCCCCTCATCGTTCAGTATTCTAATCGGGCTCAAATCTCAGGGACCGGAGAAAACATTTAGGTAGCCCTGAGGGACCGTACTTGAATTACGTAACAGCTCAAGAGGGGAGGGGGGTCGAGACATTTTGTTAAGATTTGTCACGGTAGGGGTTCCTTCACTCATGTACGTAACTTTTCCAAATTTGCAAAACCTTTCTTTTGAAGATTATCTTTTAAGTTATAAATTTTATTACTTGGTTGAAAATTTAACAATTTTCTCAAGAAGACATCGTTTTTGACTGCAAATTCAACTGGTTTGGTAAAAAATTCAACTATCTCCGGAAAGAATGAATTTTTGTTTAAAATTATTATTTTTCTTTTGGAAAGTTAATTGAAATATTTTTGGATTAAAATTCAACTATTTTTTGGAAAATTTGTCTTTTTAATTTAAAAGTAAACGGGAATATTATTTCGATGAAAATTTAACTATTTAAAAAAAAAAATGGTTAATTTATCTGTTTCAGAAGAAATTTCATTTTTCTTAAACTGTTTGTTTAAAAATGTAACTCTTTTTTAAAAGTTTTTCTATTTTATTTTAAAATTCAAATGATTTAGCCAAAATTACATCTTTCTTTGTTAAAATTCAACTGCTTGAAAATTGGACAATATTGTTTAAAACTCATATTTTGTGTTCAAAATTCTGCTATTTTCTTCAAAATTTAACTATTTCGTAGAAAATTGATTTTTTTAAATTAAATATTTTCGTGTGGAAAAGAGAACTGAAATTCTTTCTGGATGAAAATTTCACTATTTAAAACAAATATTTTAATGAAAATTTCATCTGTTTAAGGAGAAATTTCATTTTTCTTGGACGAAAATGCAAGTTTTTTGTCGAAAATTAAACTGTTTGGTCAAAAAGTAATACTTTTTGAATGAAAATTTTACTGTTTTTATAAACACTTAACTATTTTGTAGAAAATTTACTTGTTTTTAAATTTATATTTTGGCGTTGAAAAATCAACGAAAATCTTTTCTGGATAAAAGTTCAACAGCAAAAATGGTCGTTTTTCATTAAACATTCCTATGTTTGAGTAAAAATTTCATCATTCTTGGATGAAAATGCAACTATTTGGTAGATAATTCAATTTTTTAAATCCTCCTTTTTGTTAAAAGAATTTGTCTTTTTGAATTAAAAACTCAATTTAAAAAAAAATTATTTGTTGTTAAAAAATTGTTATTTTCATCTTGAAAAGTCAACTGGAATCTTTTTTCAGATGAAAATTCAACCATTTTTTTTTAGAAATCTTTTTTAATAGAAAATTCAACTATTTTTTTGTTTTTGAAAATTTATCATTTTGATTTAAAAATTTATCTGTTTCAGTAAAAATTTCATTTTTTATGAAACTGCCTTTTTTTGTTTTAAAAATGATTCTTCTTTGCTGGAGTAATCAATTATTTTGTTTAAAAGATTTGGTTAAATTATTTTGTTAAATTTTTTTTTAAGATTTATATTTCTGGATGAAAATTAATCTGTTTGGTACAAAATTGAACTATTGTGTTGAAAATTAATCTTTTTTTTATTGAAAATTCAACTATTTGGGTAAAAGTTGAAGTACATTAAATAAAAAAATTATGGAAAGCTTATGTCTTTGGTTGATAATTTAACTGTTTAGCGGAAAAGAGCTTTTTTTGGTTCAAAGTTAATTTTTTAACTGGAAATGTAATTTCTTCATTTGTTAGATATTGATCTTTTTCAGATGAACATTCTTCTTTTTAAATAAAGAAATAATTTTCTTTGTTTGAAATTTCATTTTTGTTGGGTAACAATGCAACACTTTTTTTAAATACAACAATTATTTAAAGAAATTTAAGTATTTTATTGAAAATTCAAGTAATTTGTTAAAAAGTCAACTTTTATAGTATAAAAGACATTTTTTCTTACAATAGCTTCTAGATTTTGTTGTAAAATATTCAGAAATCCACATTTACGTTAACATTTTGTTGAAATCTTGTCAAATGTAAAATTATTTGTTATTTTTTTTATTTCTAAATATCTCTTAAATTAAATTTGAATTTTTTATAAAAATCTTAATCAATCTTGTAAAATAAAAAAATTCCTTAAAAGCTTCTAATTTTGATTGCAAATTTTGGAAATGTTTTGAAATTTTCTTGAATATTCTTTTAAAATTAATTTTCTAACTTCAAAAACCATTTTTAAATTTCATATGAATTTTAATGAAAGTTTCGTATATAATTTTATTTTTAATTATACGGAATATTTTGAACTTTGAAATTCTTTCATAATTTCTGAAAATTGTTTAAAATGATTTGACTTTTTCCTACCATTTTTAATAAAACCTGCAAAAATTAAAAAAATGCCTAAAAATCTAAAAAATTGAATTTTTATCCAACAAGATTAATTTTCAACCAAAACAACGAATTTTCTACAAACCAGTTACATTTTTCTTGGAAGAAATAAATTTTGTACTAAGAAAATTAATTTTCAACCCAGAATATTTTTCTATAAAAAAAAGAAATACTACCAAAAAGATATTTTGTTCTTTAAAAGTCAACGGTAATCTTTTTTGAATAAAAATTCAACTATATTAAAAAAAAAAATTAATAAAAATTCGTCTGTTTTAAGAGAAATTTCATCTTTTTTATGTTGAACTTTAACTGTTGAAAATTTAACTGTTTAGTCAAAAAGCCTTTTTTTTGGTTTAGAATTAATTTTTTTAAGATTGTTTTTTTTAAGTTGAAAAGGCTCCTTTTCTTCGTAAAAAAATTGACTTGGTTTGAAATTGCCTATTTTTGTGTAAAAATGTATTAGTTTCGTGGGAAATTAATTTTTTTGCTAAAAAGTCATATTTTGGTTTGAAAAATAAATTTTTGTAGAGAAAATTCGTTTTTTGGATTAAAGGTTCAAAGATTTGAGATAAATTTAACTAAATTTCTTGAGTAAAAAAAATTTATTTTTAAAAAACTCGTCTTTTTGGTTGAAATCAGTCAAAAAATATTTCAGTTTAGTTTAACAATAAAATATTAATTTTTTAACATAAAGTCAATTTCTACGAAAAAAAACAAAGAATTTTCCATCTAAAAAGACAAAATTTTCAACCAAAAATGCTGAAAATATGACAAAAAAGTTGTATTCTCTTTCAAATAGTTGCATTTTTAATTTTACCGAAGAAATATTAAATTTGTATTAGAACGGATGAATTAAACAAAAAAACTACGTTTTTTTTACTAATTTACAAATTAGCTTACAAATTTACTAAAAAAAGGTTAAATTTTAAACAAAACAGTCGCATTTTCAACCAAAAAGTAGGTCTTTTTAACCAAATAGTTTAATTTTCAACCAAACGTTTACATTTTCACCCAATAAATATAATATAATAATAATTTAATTTAAAACAAAAAATAAAAAAAGGTGAATTTTCATTCAGAAAAAATTTCCGTTCTCTTTACAACAACAAAATATTAAATTCAAACAAAAAGTGTTTTTTTAGCCAAGAAAGATGTAATTTCTGCTAAATCGGGTGAATTTTAAAATAAAAAAGACTAACTTTCAAAAAAGGGGTTGAAGTTTCATCCGAACAATTGCATTTTTATTCAAGAAAAATAAAATGTGTTCTGAAGCAGATGAATTAGAAAAATAAAACTTAAAAAAAAAAATTAAATTATTATCCAAAGAATATTTCAGTTCACTGGTGCTGGTGTTAGCAGGTCGAGGGGCCGAGAATAATGCTGATGGCATCCAGAAAGGAATCCTGAAGAGAGTGAAGAGTGTCAAAACACGGGAATTGGACCCAACTTCCCCTCACTTTCCATCAGGCACAATGCGGACCCCCACTTTTCGGCTCCTTTCGCCGAGAGAAGGCTAGCTATTCATTTTTCGAGAGCCCCTATTGAACCTTGACTCTCTAATAGGGTGATACATTTTCGGCATGTTTTGTGTCAATCGGATCATCACCCAGAGGCTAGAAAATGCATCAAAGGTTAGGGGGAATTTCTATGATTCAAATAATGATAAGTCACACAATCGGGCTGTTTTATCTAGCGTTAATAACGTTAATGCGGGCACTTTATTAAATTCCCATAAAAGGCTTTGCATTTTTTAAGTCACAAGGAGAAATATTGTATTTTTGATAAAATAGATTTCGAACCAAATAGTTGAATGTTCTACAAAAAAGATGAATTTTCAACAGAAAATAGAAAATATACATCGTCAACCACAACAGTTGCAATTAACAAAAAAAAAAAGACTAAATTTCCATGACCAAAAATAATGAAATTCAAGAAAAATAAATTTTAACAAGAGTTTATTTTTTAACTAAGAATGTTTTTTTATTCAAGAAAAAAGAGTACCGAAAATTGTTGAATTTATTTTAAAAAATGGAACATAAATGTTCCGTTGGAAAACTATTTTTTAATAATAAAAAATAAAACAATAACTTTCTTCCACGTGACGTTTTGAATTATTTCATAACAATAAGACATAATATAATAATAAGTTTAGCTTAGTTTAAGACCATATGTATTTACAGTTAATGAATTTTGTTTTAATAAACAGGTTGGTAAAATTTCTTCATCCCCGTTTTTCGCAACCGTCTAATCGGCGCTCCCTACGCCCCTCTTTTCGCGCATTAGCAAATCAGCGGAAGGGCTCTCCCGCCTCGCTTTCCGCGTAAGGGCCGCGAACATAAATATGGGCCGATCTCTCATTAAGAGTCAGAAACTTTTTGGCAGTTGATGTACTTACTTTCTGGAGCTTCATAAAAAACATTGCAAGTGCTGACTTCATCTCCAAACTTGCCTAGATATATCGGTCTTGGTATTACGCAAATTATTATTTGGGAACAAATCTCCTTATCCAACCCCTTTCCCGAACTTCTGATTTTTTGTATTTTCTCACGTGGAACCCTACATGTTTAAAATTTTATTAATATAACCATGAGTCTGACCAATGCAATTAATTTTCTTCAATAAAAAGAGGAATTTCCAACTAAACAATTGAATTTTCAACGGAAGATTAAAATTTTCAAACAAGAAATATTTTTTTCTACGTAAGGCGAATTTTTTAAAAGCAGTTGCATTTTCGACTAGAAATTGAAGAATTAAATTTCCAGTTGAAAAGTTAATTTAAAAAAAGAGTAATTTTTAACAAACTAATTAAGTTTTTTGTTTTAAAAAATTAACTTTTAATAACAACAAAACATTCTACCAAGCATACATTTTCTGTACATAGAATGATGAATTTTATTGTAAACAATTAATTTTCTTACATGAAAATGGAATTTTAAACAAAATATTTGAATTTTTACGCAAACAAGATAAATTTTCAACGAAGAATTTAAATTTTCAGCCCAGAAAGATTTTCAGATTTTTTTATCTGAAAAATCTTTCTCAACAAAATTTAACGAAATTGTTGAATAATCAAGCCCAAAAGACGAATTTTTTGTAAAAGCGAGTAACAATTTTTCTAAATAATGGAACAGAAAAACTGTCAGTTAAACAAATTTGTTTTAAACAAAAAATCTAATTTTCTACAAAAAGAGAGTAATTTTCAAGGACACAATTGAACTTTCAACCAAAAAAGATGAAATTTCAACAAACGATTTACATTTTGACCAAGAAAGATTTTCAAATAAGCAAGGAAAAAATCTAACTAACTTCTGGAGTAGTCAAGCTAGAAAGACCGAATTCTCTACAAAAAAGTTCCATTTAAAAAATATAATAATTAAATTTTCAGTTAAAAGAAACCAATCTTAGAAAAAAAGAATTTTCAATTAAAGAGACAAATGTTTATATAGAAAGATGAATCTTTATTGAAAATAAGTAATTTTTTACAAAGAAAGAGGAATTGGCATCAAAAAATTTCATTTCTGCCCAAAAAGGACGAATTAAAAAAAATAATTAAGTTTTATACCCAGAAAGATTTTTTAGATTTGCTTATCTCAAAAATCTTTAGGAAAAAAAGTCAACCAAATTGTTCAATACTCAAGTCAAAAAGATTAATTTTTTACAAAAAAATAGGATTTTCATCCAAAAATGAAACAGAAAAATGTTCAGTTACAAAAACTAATTTTGAAAAAAAAAACAGTTTTCAACCAAAGAGGCGAATTTTCAAACGCATCGATGAATGTTTGACCAGAAAAATTAACTTTGTACAAAAAGAGAGAAATTTTTAACTAAAAGAATTAATTCAAATAAAAATGTGTATAACAGTTGATATTTCAGTCAAACCAAAATTTTATTTTAAACAAAAGTAACGTTTAAATTTAAAAAGAAATCAACAAGAGTTCAACTTTTAAACAAAAATTATTTTTCATTAAAAACAAGCAAAAATCAACCAAATGGTTGAATTTTCATCAAGAATAATGATCTAATTTTCTAGAAAATATAGTTGAAGTTTTAACCAAAATTGGACAGTTTTCATTTTCAAGTTACAACATTCTATTTTGAACAGAAAATATAAATTTGCAACAAAAATGGAAACGCTCAAATTTCTATTGAAAAAATGCCTTTTTAACTAAAAAATTGATGTTTGCAACAAAGTAGTTAACATTTTAACTGAAACCGGTAAATCATTGGTAAAAAAATTCATTTTCTATCACAAAAGCGTATTTCCAATAAGAAAATTAAATTTTCAGCTAAAAATGAAATGTTTAAATCTTCATTTAAAAATTTTAATTTTTAAATAAAAAATAATTTTTAACCAAAAAGTTGAATTTTTATCCAACAGATGAATTTTCATCTAAAAAAATTAATTTTTACGAAGTTTTCCATAAAATATAGTTGAAGTTTTAACCAAAATTGGACAGTTTTCATTTTTAATTTAAAAAATTCTATTTTGAACAGAAAATATAAATTTGCAACAAAAAATGGAATCCTTCGAATTTTTATTGAAAAAATGCCTTTTTAACTAAATAAATGAGTTTGCAACAAAGTAGTTAACATTTTAACTGAAATCGGTAAATCATTAGTAAAAAAATTCATGTTCTATCACAAAAGCGTATTTCCAATAAGAAAATTAAATTTTCAGCTAAAAATGAAATGTTTAAATCTTCATTTAAAAATTTTAATTTTTAAATAAAAACTAATTTTTAACCAAACAGTTGAATTTTTATCCAACAGATGAATTTTCAACTAAAAAAATTAATTTTTACGAAGTACTTGCATGTCGAATGAATAGTCAGGAAAAAACAAATATCAACGAAATGGTTGAATTTTCAATTTAAAAATCAAACTAATTTTCTACAGACCAGTTAAATTTTAAAAAAATAGAACTTTTAAACAATGCAATTGCATTTTCTACAATATAGGTACCTTTACAACTAAAGATTTAACTGAAATTATGAATCTTTAACTGTAATAGTTAATTTATCAATGATAAAGATCATTTTCTACCACAAAAGCGAATTTACAATAAAATATAGTTCAATTTTCTACCAAAAAGGGAATCTTTAAATCTTTAGTTCGAAAGCTTTATTTTAAATTTTAAAAAAATTCAACAAAATAGTTTAATATTGAACCAAGGAAATAATTTTTCAACTAAAATCACGAATATCCAACTGGAAGAGTTCAATTTTTACTTTAAAAATTACTTGTCTGCCAAAGTTCTCAACAAAAAATAAAATTGTTAACATTTCAAATGAACAAAAAATTAATTTAAGTGCAAAGAAAGTTGAATTCAACAAAAATAAATGCTCAACCCAGAAAGATTCTTCACTCAAGAGCGGAAAAGAATTAAAAAAGTTGTCGCATTTTAAAGTAAAAAAGGGGGATTTTTTACAAAACATTTTAATTTTCAACCTGGAAATATAAATTTCGAATAAAAAAAATTATTTTCAACTACGTAATTGAATTATAGATTATTATTATTTTTACTACCGCGCGCGGTAGTAAAAATCGCGGCTGACTTTAAAAAGTGATTACTCATTCAAAAAATAAGCGAGGAACTTGTTTAAAAATCTTTGGAAAGTTTATAAAATTCCGCGTCGAATGACCTCTAAGAAAAGTATTTTTGATTATTTTAAAACAATATACCACTTAAAAAGTTAAAAAAAAAACATTTAAGAATGTATCGCATTTTGTACCTCGACTTCAACTTATGGTATCATCTGAGAAAGTTTTAGAAAAAATTAAAATTTATATCAAACACTCTTTAAAGTCTTGTCTTTCATTCAAACCGGTTTGATTTGACAAATTTTGATTGGTTCGCCAGTTATGACTAAAAATCTTCAAGCGCGTCTGCGTCAAGTGAGAGAAATTCTCAGATTTTTAATCCTTAACTTCAACTGGTGTTGTGAATTAGGAAGCATCAGGAAAAAATTGAAATTTTTAGGATATATTCTCTGAAATCTAATCTTTAGTTCAAGCTGATAAAACTTCAAAAATCTTGACGGGATCCCAAGATATGACCAAAAATTTTCAAGCCTGTGCGTTGGGTTTTAATCGACTCTCGCTGCCCACAGCGGGTGTTTGCCGACTGCAACCCGGCAGTCCGGCACAGACGCCGAACACGCTTCGAAGTTTTTTTTATCATATCTGGGGAACCTGTGAAGATTTTTTGAGTGTTAATGGCTCAAATTAAAGATAAGATCTTAAAGATTACATCCTGCCAACGTCATTTTTTACCCCACGATTTTCCTAAGTCACAGCACGAGTTAAAGTCATGGCACAAAATTCGAGAAATTTTGAATTTTGTTTTAAAAACTTGTCACGTCGTATATGCTTTTTAAGAAATCGAAACTATCTCTATGGGAGGTCATTTGACGCGGAATTTCATAAGCTTTCTAACGGATTTTCAAAACAGTTTTTTTCTCTTTTTTTTAACGAGTAATTAAGTTTCAAAGTCAGGAGTGATTTTTATTTTCATTATTTATTTTTAGTATTTTTATTTTTTGTACTTTTATTTTACTTTTTTAAAAAATAAAATCCTGTTCTCGAGAACTTTTCCCTTTTTCTCTATTTTTACCATATTTTTTTAGTTGAAATTTTAAAATCTTTCTTAGTTGAAATATCGTCAATTATACTTTTCGTTGAGAATTCATATTTTTTGTGTGAAAATCCAACTACCTGATTAAAAGTTAAACTATTTTGTTATAAATAAAATTTTGCGTGGAGGGACATCTTTTTAGTTGATAATACATCTTTAGGATGAAAAATTTAACCAGTTTTTTCAACGAAAAATCTAACTATTCCATTTTTGGTTAAAAATTTATATTTTTAATTGGAAATTGACATTTCCTATTTGAAAAATCAAATATTTTGTTGAAAGTTCATGTATTTTTTTAAGATTGAACTACTTTTTCTGTAAATTCGCCTTAGGTTGAATAAAATAGTAGAAACCTTATCTTTTGAAATTAAAAATTGAACTATTTTAGTAGAAAATTCAAATATTTTGTTTAAAAATAAACTATTTACTGGAAAAATTGTCTGAAAGTCACAAATTTAACTGTTTTTAAATTGAAAGGTTCAAGTGGCAATTTTAACTGTTGTGTGGAAAATGCATCGATATTGTTTAAAATTCGTCTTTTCGGGTAGAAAATATTTTTTTCTAAATTCATCTTTTAGGCTGTGAATTCAACTATTTTGTTAAAATTTTTTTTTAGTTGAACTCAACCAGCTAAAGATTAATTTTTTTCAAATTTTTCTATTCCAATTTGTGGTTATAAACTTATATTTTTTAGTTTAAAATTTAACCTTTTTATTTAACTTTCAAATTGCCTGATTAAAAATTACATTCTTGTTAAAAATGTATCTTTGTAAATATAAAATTCAACTACTTGATTGAAAGTTGAACTACTTACTCATAAATCATTTCATTTTATTAAAAATTCAGCATTGTAGTTAAAAACTCGCATCTATGGTTGAAAATTAATTTTCTATATTAAATTTTATTAAAAATCCGCTTTTATTTATAGAAAATAAATTTTTCAGTGGAAAATTCATTTTATTTATTAAATTGAACTGTTTATTGTTTAAAATTTTACTGCTTGGTTGCACATTTTACCACTTGGTCTATTAATACTGGGTTTTGTTCAAAATCTACTCTTTTTGTTAGTCATTTATCGTTTCAGTTAAAAATTCATTAGTTCTGTTGAAAACTTAATAATTTTGTTTTTAATTGCTTTTTTAAGTGAATTATTTTTTAGGTTTAAAATTCAACATTTTTTTGTTGAAAATTCAAAAACTTTATTAAAAATTGAACTGGATTGTTAAAAATTCTTTTTTTTCAATAAAAGTTTTACATAGAAAATTAAAGAAGAAATAATGTAAATTAAAATTAAAATAAATTTTGTTTAGATAAATAATGATGATAATTGAAAATTCATCTATTTCATTGATGGTTTTTCAATGATTTGCTGAAAACACGACTTACTTTGTCAAAAATTCTTTTTCTTTTTGGTGGATGATTCAGAATTTTGTTGAATTTGGTAAAAATGAATTCTTTATATAAAAATAAAAAAAATTCGTATTAAAATAATTTGTTTTTAGGAAATTAATGATGTTAATTTAAAAATGTATCTATTTCATTTTTGGTTATCCAACTATTTGGTTAAAACTGGACCGTTTTTGTTAATAATTTATTTTTTGGTTGATATCTCAGAATTTTAGCTGAAAATTCATCAATTTGGTTGAACATTGATATTTTTTATTTAAAAATTAAACTATTTTTTTGAAAATTCCTACAATTCGTGGAAAATTTGTCTTTTTTCGTAGAAAATTAAATTTTTATAGTTAAAACTTCTTGTTTTTGTTACAAGTTTAACTATGCCATTCTACTGTTTTGTTTAAAATCCACGTATTTTGTTGAAAAATCGATTTTTTATGGCTAATAAATTATCTTCTCACTTGAAAGTTATTCTTCTTGTTTGAAAATTCTTGTTTTCGTTTAAAAATGCAAGTCTTTTAGTTAAATATTTAACATTTTAGTTGGAAAAATCATCTTTTAGGTTGAAAATAAAATCAGTTGGTTCAAATTTAAACTCCTTTGATAAAAATAAAATTTTTGTTTAAAGCTTCAACGCTTTAATAAAAAATGTATTTCGTTTGTTTAAAAATAAGCTGCTGGATTTAAAAATTGTTTTTTCTTTGGACGTTTATTGGTTGGAACATTTTTTAAACTGAAAATGTAAATATTATTCCAGTTAAACATTCTATAAATTTTACTTGAAAATTCATCTCTTTTGAACATTCGTTTTTTAACTAAAAATATAATTATTCAATTTTTGGTTGAAAAATCTTTTTGTTCAAAAATTCAATTATTCCATTTAAATATTTACATTTTATTTAAATTTTCATTACTTTTTTGAAAATTTAACTCTTACTGAAAGTTATTATTTATTTATTTTTAACGTAAATTTTTTAATTAAAAAATTTAATTATTCCAATTAAAAATTCCATGGTTGTAGTTAAAAATTCGTCTGTTTGCTTGAATATTTTTTTCTTTTTATAATTTAATTACTTAAGTTTTGGTTGACAATTTATATTTTTTAGTAAAAATTAATTTTTATTTGACAATTTTACTATTTCAGTTAAAGATTCATCGTTTTGGTTGAAAACTTTTACGTTTGTATTAAAATTTTTGTTTGGCCTAAAAATTTTAATACTGTACTTTCGGTTAAAAGCTATTATTTTTTTAGTTCAAAATTCAATTCTTTGGTTCAAGGTTTATCTACTCAAATGAAAAATTGAACTATTTTATGAAAAATTTATTTATTTAGTTGATAATTTGTATTTTTCAACAGAAAATTAATCTTTTTATTTGAAAATTAATTTTCTCGTTTGAAAAATCAACTTTTTGGTTGAAAATTAAAGTGTTCCAGTTAAATATTCATCATTTTAGTTAAAAATGCATGTTTTCGGTTTATAATTTGACTATCCTAGTTGAAGATTTATAATTTTTTTCAGAAACTTCAACACTTTGTTGAAAATTCGTTTTCTTAGTTGAAAATTATTTTTTCAGCTGAAAGTTTAACTAATCCATTTTGTTGTTCTAAAAAATTGATATTTCCTGTTGGAAAATTTAAGAATTTGTTTCAAAATTTATTTATTTTGCAATGTTTTTCTCTATTTTGTAAAAGGATGTTTGAAATGAACGTTATTAATTGAAGTAACTGTTTTCATTTGGCAGCAAATATGAATGTGTTACTTCTAGTTAACCCGGAAAATTAAAAAAGAACTTGACCTAGAAAAACTAGGTAATGACCGGAAATTTGAAATCATCCGCCGAATCGCCACCCTGACACGGTTTGTATTTTTCCTAAAAAAAACAACAAATGTCGACTTAGCCCCACTGTCGCCAGCCCCACTGTTGACTTAGCCCCACTCCCCCCTTCTGTAATCAACACCATTTTGCTTTCGAAAATAGAACCTCAAACGTTTCAAATAATCTGCCTTAAATCCACATTGGTAGTTAGTTTTGGCAATTTGTAATCTGAATAAGGTTTCGCTGTAGCTTAATGGTCCGAAACTCGTTGCAGCTTAAAGGGTCTCTGATTACACTTGTTCCCGCAAGCGGCTCACACTGGAATCTTCCTCCGAGAATTATATTTCCAGAGTAGTGTTTCTAAGTGTCCAGTTTTACAGTGCGTGGTACCCAAATATTTTCGTACTACATGTCATGTATGCAGTAAGCAGCTAAAAATAAAATAAGTACCAGTAGCAGAAGTCTCGCCGTCTGTCTATTGGCCGATAAAAGAGCGCTGGTTATAAAATGCTTTTAGGCGGAAGCAGAAGGGAAATCTGTGCCTGTCAGATGGAGACGTAAAAAATCCTATTAACATCATATTATCATTGGCTAAGTTCCACTGACTGATGGTGAATATAGAGCAGGCGGATGGATTTTTTTAGTGCATAGCAAATTTAAAGATAACAAACATTGTGATAGCCGAATCACAAATAATGGAATTTCGAAACTTTTGATTTCGTACTAAACGTAACTTCCGCATTTTTAAATCTTGGTACATAGGTATACACTAGCAGGGTGGTCCAAATTTATAATAATAACGAAATTTTTTTTAGGAGTTAAAATTTAAAAATGTCTATTTTTTGTCAATCCGTTTTTAAAGTTTAAAGATTTTTTTAAATTGCAAGTACCCTTTTTTCAAGAAACTTGTCCAACTTTTTGTTTAAAAACTCATCTATTTTGTTTTACATTTCTTTCTTTTGATGAAATGTTCAACCATTTGGCTGTTAATGCGACTATTGGTAAAAAAAAATTTTTGTGTTAAAATTCAACTATTTCACAAAAATTCAACTTTTTTGTTTGAAAAATCCATTTTTTAAGCTAATAATTTCTAAAAAAGTAGTCTTTTTAAAAAAGAATTTTTTTAAACTAAAAATTTCCTCTCTTGTGGCAGAAAATTACAATTTTTTGTTTGAAAATTCAATTTTTCAAGCTAATAATTTCAAAAAAATTAGTTTTTTTTTGCTTAAACCTTTCTCCCTTGTGGCCGAAAATTAAAATTTCTTGTTTGAAAATTCGTATTTTTTGGTTTGAAATTTAACTTCTCAGGTCGATAATTTTTTTCTAATAAATTTATCTTTTTTCCTTGGAATTTCCTATTTTTTGATAGAAAAGTAAATTTTTTTGTTTGAAAACTTAATTTTCAGGTCAATAATTGTCTTCTAAAAAATTTGTCTTTTTGGCTTGAAATTTTCTCTTTCGTTGCACAAAAATAAATTTTTTTGTTTAAAAATTCAGTTTGTAGTCTAAGAATTGTCTTCTAAAAATTTTTCTTGTGGGCTTGATATTTTCGCTTTTACCGCTGTAAAGAAAAATTTATCATTTGAAAATTCATCTTCTTATTTAAAAAAATTATCGCTCCTGTGAAACATTTCTCTTTTTGGTATGAAAATTAAACTATTCAGGTGTATATTCGTCTTTTTTTGTTAAAAATTTAACATTTCAGGCTAATAATTCAATTATAAACGAATTTAACTTTTTTACTCGAAATTTCCTATTTTATGGCAGAAATGTAAATTTTTTGGTTTGAAAATTCAACTTTTCACGCTTAAAATTGTCTTCTAACAGTTGGTCTTTCGGCTTAAAATTTCCTCTTTTATGGCAGAAAAGTAAATTTTTTAAAATTAAAAGTCATTTTTTCAGTCTAATAATTTCGAAGAAATTTGTCTTTTTGGCTTGAAATTTCCTCTTTTTTGGAAGAAAATTAAAATTTTTGTTTGAAAACTCGTATTTTTTGGATAAAAAATTAACTTTTAAGGCCGATAATTTTCTTCTGATAAATTTAACTTTTTAACTTGAAATTTGCTATTTTATGGTAGAAGGGTAAATTACTAGTTTTGAAGATTTAATTTTTTAGGCTAAAAATTGTCTTCTAAAAAGTTGGTCTTTTTGCTTGGAATTTCCTATTTTCTGGCAGAAAAGTACAATTTTTTAATGAAAATTCGATTTTTCAGGCTAATAATGTATAAGAAATTTGTCTTTCGGCTCAAAATGTTCTCTTTTAAGGCAGAAAAGTAAAATCTATTGTTTGAAAATTCATCATTTTTGTTTAAAAAATGAACTTTTCAGGCCGATAATTTTCTTCTAATAAATCTCTCTTTTTTCTTGAGATTTCCTCTTTTGTGGCGGAAAAGTAAAATTTTTTGTTTAAAATTCAATTTTTCAAGCTAAAAATTTCTAAAAAATTAGTCTTTTTAGCTTAAAATTTCCTTTCTCATGGCAAAAAATAAAAAAAATTTGTTCAGAAATGTAATTTGTTAGACTAATAATTGTCTTCTAAAAGTTTTTTTTTTTTGGATTGAAATTTCCTCTTTTATAGCTGAAAAGGAAATTTTATTATTTGAAAATTCAATTTTTCAGTTTAATAATTTCTAAAAAGATCGTCTTTTGGGCTTAAAATGTTATATTTTATGGCAGAAATTACTTTTAATTTTGGAAAATTCTATTTTTAAGATAATAATGGTCTTCTAAAAAATTTGTCTTTTTGGCATGGAAATTCAACAATTTGGTTAAAAATTCATCTATTTTGTTAAAAATTCCTCTCTTTTGATTTACAGTCCAACCATTGGGTTGTAAATAACAATATCGGTTAAAAAAATCTTGTGTTGAAACTTCAACTATTTGACTAAAAATTTATCTTTTTCGTTTCAAAATTCAATTTTTCAAGCTAATAATTGCCTTATAAAAAATTTAAGGTTTTATTTTAAATTTCCTATTTTATGGCAGAAGGGTAAATTACTTTATTTAAAAATTGAATTTTTTTAGGCTAAAAATTGTCTTCTAAAAAGTTGGCCCTTTGGCTTGCAATTTCTATTTTATGGCAAAAAATAAAAAAT
This sequence comes from Belonocnema kinseyi, assembly GCF_010883055.1. Classification (NCBI taxonomy): domain Eukaryota; kingdom Metazoa; phylum Arthropoda; class Insecta; order Hymenoptera; family Cynipidae; genus Belonocnema; species Belonocnema kinseyi. The sequence goes on along the minus strand of NC_046658.1, from coordinate 130,874,971 downwards.
TTTCGTTTGAAAATACAATTTTTGAAGCTACTAATTTCTCAAAAATTAATCTTTTTGGTTTAAACTGTCCTCTCTTACGGCAGAAAATTAAAAAATTTTTTTTTGAAAATTCGATTTTTCAGACTTTTATCGCAGAAAAGTAACTTTTATTATTTAAAAATTCAATTTTTCAGGCGAACAATTTCTAAAAAATTTGTCTTTTTAGCTTAAAATTTCCTATTTTATGGCGGGAATTATATTTTTATGTTTAAAAAATAAATATTTCAGGCTAATAATTGTCTTCAAAAAAATGTGTAGTTTGTCTTATTGGCTTGAAATTTTCTCTTTCGTGGCAGAAAAGTAAATTTTTTTGTTTGAAAATTCAATTTTTAGGCTAATAATTGTCTTCTAAAATTTTTACTTTTGGTCTTGATATTTCCTCTTTTATCGCTGAAAAGTAAATTTTATTATTTGAAAATTCATCTTCTTTGGTAAAAAATGATCGGCCTCCTATAAAAATGTCTTCTTTTGGCATGAAAATGCAATCAATTCTCCTAAAATTTGTCTATTTTCTTAAAAATTCGTCTCTTCCTAATTCAAAGTCCAACTGTTGGTTGCAAATGCAAATAATTTTTGTCTTTAATTTTCTTTTTTTTTGCTGAGATTTAATCTGTTAATCTGTTTCGTTAAACATTTTTTTAAAATTTATCCCCATGAATTGAAAGTTTTATCTTGTATGGTTGAAAAGTAATTTTATTTCTTCCCATCCTTATCACCTGAAAATTCGACTATTTTGTTCAAAATTAATTGTTTTTGAAATTAAATTATTTGGCTGAAAATTATTATTTTTTTGTTTGAAAGTTCAACCTTTCAAAGTTACTAATTCAACTGTATATTTCACAAAATATGTCTGTCTGGATTTACAGATCAACTATTTAATTGAAATATACTCCTTTGTATTTTTTTTAATTCCTCAGCTATTTGGTTGTGAGTATAACAGTTTGGTGAAAATATTTTTTTTAACAATTTGATTGAAAATAAATCATTCGGCTTTGAATTCAACCGTTTTTAAGCCATTCGAATTTTTAACATGCAAACTCAAATTTTTTGTTCAAAATATTTATCTCTTTTAGTGAAAAATTTAACCTCTTTTCGTGAAAAATCAGACTCTATCTCCGCTGGGATCTTAATCCGGGATTGATATTATTCATGTTATTATTTTAAGTTTTAAATATAATAAACTAAACTACATTTAAAACTTGTATTTATAATACTTTAAGCTGAAGGTATATTTTTAAAACATTGTTTTAACTTTAATGTAGATTTTGATTGTGCAAAAATATTTGAAAATCATTCAGAATTATTTACTCTAAATCCAAAAACAATTAAATTTATGATTTCATTCATTTAGTATGCAATATTACTTTTTAAAATTATTTTTGAAAATTTTTTCGCAGTAGGGAAGTATTCTACTATTTACGAAAAAAAGATTAATTAAAACTGTTTTTTAAAATTAAAACATCACGCTCATTACCAACCATCCCAGGGGAAGAAGATCTGCTCGGTTCTGCTTTTGGGCGAACCTAACGAGAAAACGAAAAAATGATGTGAATTTGTTTCCTAAAGGATAGTAGTTTTTTGGTTTGTCTTTAGGTCCGCCCAAAAGCAGAACCAAGCAAAATAGAATCCAAAGCTATTTTGATAGGAAATTGTACTTTTTATTCAATAATCGAAAGAAAAAAATTTTTTTCTATTAGCGGGACTACGATAAAACCGTTATTCTCTTCCTCTGACATGCCCAGATAAATAGTAAAACACTTAACTACTACGATGATGGTGTTATCGTGGTGCAGCAATTAGAGCCTATTCTTTTGATCAGGAAAGAAAAATCTAGAAGAAATTTTCCCTTTGGCCTCAGTTTATTAAGTCCGAATTACCGATAATTTCCAGGGGCCTCAAGAGATGAATTGGTCCATGAAAAAAATGTTTTAGGTATCACATCATTAGGCGCAGGTGTCAATTTTTCACGCAGCATGCAAGGTGAATGTCGCTCCCACAAAATCATAAATCAATGTGTCGATCAATCGATAATGTACATGCTATCGGTTCGTAATTGTCAAAGCGTTGGGTGAAATTCCGAAAGCCAAGCAGAGGCGTCGCACCAATCGAGATGGATGGTTCCGATTTGGAACCCCAGGATTCTCGAGGATGCTGGAACTGACAATCCAACCCAATTGACATTCTCAGAAGACTCGACGATTATTGGATTGGACTGGTAAAGTGGCTGGCTTGCGATGCTTATACTGGCGGTTGCGATGCTTACACTGGCGGTTGCGATGCTTATACTGGCGGTTGCGATGCACATGCTGCGGCTCGTAGAGCGCGGTGCCTCGAGGCTGCTCTTGAAAGAGGCGCCACTGTATTTTTCAAATCAAGCGTGAGACAAGAATTTATTTTAGATGCATTCAGGGATAGATCCTGCAATGACTTTATTTCCGATTCTCACTTACAGACTATACTTTTCCCTATTCAACTTTTGTCCTCCTTTTTTTTAAGGATTCTTTTTTTTTCGACTGTTTTACAAGACACTTTTCCTTTTCCTCTTTATCTCGGCTTTTTGCTTGAGAGCTAACTGAATTAATAGAACCCGATGAGAAAATAAAAGTATCTTTCATTGAAAGTTTTTTTTTTTTGATCAAAAAGTTTATTATTAATTTTTTTTTAATTCATCTCTCTTTTTTATAAATTCTTCTTTTTGGTTGAAAATTTAAATATTTGGTTGAAAATGTTGAGACGACTCAAAAATCTCGAAAAATCAAATTCCCGACACTATAAAATTCCCGAATTCGAAAATTCGCGAATAATAAAATTGTCAAAAAATAAAAATACCGAATTGGAAAATTCCCGAATAATAAAATTCCCGGCACTTAGTAATATTAGCGAATTGGAAAATCGGCAAAGAAAAAAATACCCGTTAGAAAATTGCCGAACTATAAAATATCCGAATTGGAAATTTCAAGAAATTAAACAATTACAATTTTTTTTATAAATATATTTTATTGATTGCAGGCAACTCATTTTATTATTGGTTAAAAATTCGTATTTTTTATTGGAAAAATCATGTATTTTGTTTATAATTCATTGGTTGCGAAGAAAATTAATTTTCTTCGTTGAAAAATCAAATTTTTGGTTAAAGATTTTTAAATTAAACTCTACTCTTGATTCTTAAACACTTTTCTAAAAAATTCATTTCTTTTGTTGAAGATTCATCATTTTCCTAGGAAATTCATCTCTTTGGTTATAAATCTAACTTTTCGCTATAAATTCTTTTTTTTTGCTAAAAATGTAACTATTCCATTTTTGGTTAGAAATTTATATTTCTGAGCTCAAAATTCATATATTTCAATGATTAAAAATGGTTGAAAATTCAACTTTTTTGTTGATAATTTGTTTGTTTTGTAAAAAATTTATCATTTTGTTTGAAAATTTATTTCTTTGGTTGCCAATTTTTTAACTATTTCGCTAAATATTCGTGTTTTTTGTGGAATTTTTTTTTTTTTTTTTTATAAAAATGTAGCTTTTTCATTTTTGGTTAAAAAATTATATTTTTTAGTTGAAAATTCATATATTTTAATGATAATCTATATTTTGGTGGAAATGTCGCCTTTTTCTGTTGTTAAAAAAGCAAATTTTTCATAAAAAATGTAATTCTTTGGTTGAATCTTGCACTCTCTTCTTGAAAATTAATTTCATTGGTTGAAGATTCATAATCACTGAATATATACTTATTCCTTTTTTGATTGAAAAAAAATCTTTTTAACTGAAAATTCAACTATTTCATTTTTGATTAAAAATTCATATTTTTTATTTGAAACTTCTTGTTGCTTATAATGCATTTTTTGTAGAAAATTAATCTTTTTGTTTGGAAAATCGAATTATTGGTTACAAAATTGAACATTCAACTCCATGGTTGAACTATTTTGATAAAAATTCATTCTATTTTTGTTGAAAATTAATTTTTTTTTGCTAAAAATGTAACTTTTCCAGTTATGGTTAAAAATTAATATTTTTGAGTTGAAAATTCATATATCTTAATGATAAGTTTGTCTCTTTTTGGAAAATTAATCTTCTTGGTTATAAAATAAAATTTTGGTTTAAAAATTATTACATTTTTTGTTCAAAATTGCTCTCTTTAACTAAAAATTCAACTGTTTCATTTTTGGTTGAAAATGTATACTTATTATTTAAAAATTCTTGTATTTTGTTGATAATTTAGGTTTTTTAAAAAAAATTAATCTTTTTGGTTAAAAAGTAAAATTTTTGTTAAAAATTTAAGAATTCAACTCTATGGTTCAATATTGAACTGTTTTCATAAAATTAATTTCTTTTGTTGGAGATTCATAATTTTAGTTGAAAATTCATCTCTTTCATGGCCAATTTTGAACTATTTTGGTAAAAATTCATTTTTTTCTTTCGAAAATTAATATTCTTTGCTAAAAATATAACTATTTTTTTTTTTTGTTAAAAATATATTATTTTAAATTTATAATTCATATATTTTATGATAATCTGTATGTTTGTGGAAAATGCATCTTCTTGTTTAAAAAATCAAATTTTTATGAAAAATTTAACTCTTTGGGTAATCTTGAACTTTTTTCGAAAAAAATTAATTTCTTTTGTTGAAGATTCATTACTTTAATAAAAAATTAATCTCTGATAGAAAATGTAACTATTTTTCTCGAAAAAAAATTGTTTTGGTTTTAAATTAATTTTTTTCCTAAAAATGTAACTATTCCATTTTCGGTTGAAAATGCATATTTTTAATTGAAAACTTTTCATTTTTCTGTTATAAAATTAGATAAATAAATACTGGGACGTTTAACTTATACTTTTGCTTAAAAATTCCTCTTTTTGATTTAAATTATATTTTTGGATTACAAATTTTATTATTTTGTTAACAATTCAACAATTTGGTTAAAAAATCATCCTTTTCCTTGGAAATTCAACGAGTTTGTATTAAATTCTTTATTTTTAAATGAAAATTCCACCTTTTTGCTCGACAATTAAACTGTTAAGTTAAAAGTAACCTTTTTTTTAAATTCAACAATATTGTTGAAACTTTTTAAATTCAGGACTTCAAAATCTTTCTTAATTGAGAATTCCACTCCTTTATCAAAAATTCATCTCTTTAGCTTAAAAACTCATCTTTTGGTAGAAGATTTACCTCTTTTGATTCAAAATGAAATTTTGTCATTAAAAATAATTCTGTTTTGACATAAGATTACACTGTTTTATTGAAAATTCAAATTTTTGAAGTAAAATTCAACCCGGTTTTGATTTAAAATCAAAATCTATTTTGGTATAGGTCTGTTTGGGGTTGAAAGTTAATTCTTCCTAATTGTAAACAATCATATTATATTTATAGATCAGAATCATCTTTTTTGGCTGCTGGCTGCGAATTAAATTATTTTGTTGAAAATTCAAGTTTTGTGTTCGTGAATATTTTTTTTTTTTTTGCAAAAAGTTCAACTGTTTTGTTAAAAAATCGTCTTTTCGAATTGAAAATTAATATCTTTGGTTGAAAGTTAATTTTTTGTTAAAAATTCGTAAAAAATTAATTTTTCTTTCAATTTTATTTATTTCATAATTAATCTTCTCTTGTTGAAAATTTGCCTTTTCGGTTTAAATATTCATCTTTGTAGGTTAGAATTTCAACTATTTGGTTAAAAATAATCATTTCTTTATAATTTATCTTTCGGATTTAAAAGTAAAATCTTTTCTGGAAAATTCAACTTTCTAGCTTGCAAATAAGTTAGTATTGCTAATATTAGATTTCAAAATAAGCTCATAATCCATTATTTTAAATTGTATTTTTGAACAATATTCGTCTAGAAAATAAAATTAGAAAAAAATATATTTATTTAAATATTGAGAGTATCAGATACGTGAAAACTCAAATCTTTGGTTTAAAACTCATCCTTATGGGCTGAAAATAGATTGTTTTTGCAATCATTTTTTTCTATTAAAAATAATCCCACATTTTCTTGAAAATGCAATCTGTTTCGACTCGATATCTCAGAAAGATCGTTTCCGCATTAATTTTATTAAAAATAATTTATCCCCCTATGCAAAGTCTATACTTCAAAAAAAGGACGCGAGGTAAACCATCAGGGGAAATAAGAAGATTGAAAGTTTGCACGTTGATTGCTCAGGAAACGGATAGAAGTAAAAACTTTTAAAAGTCCATAAAAATTATTTATCGCAATGCACTCTCGGGGACATAAACGGCACTAAAAGATCAGATACATGCTCGTGGGAATAGTGTTAATAGTCAAAGCACACTGAAATAAAAGTTGTAAAAGTACAGGGAGTTTACTATCTTCCGTAATCTAAAAAGAGCATTAAAAATTTCAGCTGCAGTTAAAACTTAATACCTCTTCTTAAATATCTTCAGATTCTGAAATAACTTTAATGTTAATGAAATTCCTCTAAAGCTTTGATTTATCATCGGTGTATTTTTTTGATGCTAAAGAAACCCTTGTCGAGAACAAGTCGTTTTTCATAGATGAAATATTAGTTATTATGTTGATTACAAAACCAGAGATTATTAAGTTGATTAGTTAACTAATATTAGCAGGATAATTAAAAGTTTTTTTAATTGGTCATCTCGAAGGCTGAAAATTTAGCACTTATTGCCTAACAGTAAAATTAAAGTCATAAACGTCCTAAGAAGTTTCTGTTTCATTACGAGAACGGAAGTTTGGGTCTTTAAATTGCCTTTTCCGGAAATGTATCGTATATTTTTTCAAATTTAATTTGGTTTCTAAAAATAACTATTTATTTATTAAAGTAATTTATGTGGTTGTTTCTCAGGGGAAGGAAATAGGTATGGAGAAGATTCTTTCTTATGGAAAGAATGTGAGGTATGCTGGTATAGATGTTAGTCATGATACCTCACCTTGTTTTATATTAGCGTGGGTGGTAAGAAGTCCACATGTTTCCCATGTCAGGAAAATAGATGCAGAATATTTCTTGTATTTATTTTTGTTGTTTTTGTTTTTTTTATTTTGTTTGCTAAACAATATGGAAAGCACTGATCGATAATCATGCTTATAGAAACTCGCAGTAAGGATGGCCTAATAATTATGTAAGTGCAAGTAGAAAATACAAAATACCATTTCATTTATATTATACAATGAATATTAAGAGATTATTATTAATAAATATTTCTGTAAATACAATTTATAAAGTTTTCTTAAGCGGTATTGTTTTGTTAGAAAAAAGGTTTCGGGTTTATTGTATATATTCAACTAGCTTTTAACTTGTAGCATTATCTTTAACAACAAGAACAACAAAATAAACAACAATAATGAAAACGATGAGGACGAGGACAACACAGTTGCATTTGAAAAGATGGCAATTTAAAATATTGATGAAAAACAAATAATAAATATTATCAGCACACACTGGTAGAGGCTTTACACTTCTTAAATGACCTAATCAGTCTAACGAAAGAGCATTTGAAATTATTTCACTCGGCTTGAGCTTTTAGCATCATGAACAACAAGAAGAAAAGCGACAACAGCTTTGGTTTAAAAAAATAATAATTCATCATTTATGCAAAACAGGAAATACTAAGTATTATTATCAGAAGCTGGTAGGGCCTAGAAGTTTTTTACATTATCTAACATCTAACCCGTCTAAAAAAACAATGTTTGAAATTATTCGACTAGTCTTAAACTTCGACCGGCATAAACAACAAAAAAAGCAACAAAAGAAAGAGCAACAACAACAGGCACAACAGAAACGACAAAAACAACAAAAGAAATAGCAACAACAATAGACGCAACAATAGAAACAGCAACAAAAACAACAGGAACAATATCAGCAACAATAATATTGATGATTAGAGGAAAGTCAGGGAGTTTTTTTGTTAGGAAATTAGAAAAAAATGTAAAAACCAGGGAAATTCTGTAAGAAGAACTTTAATTAATTTTTTTAAATAATCAGGGCTGCCAGGCAGTCACGTGTACTGACTTCTTTCTCTGATCCCGGGTTAAGCAATATTGAATTTAGGTTTTAACCTATTTCAAAGATTTTCTCAACTCTTTTTTTGAAATATTTTAGGGTACTTTAAAATATTCTTAAAATTTGTAACATATTTCAATCGTTTGAAGAAATTTTCAAGGATTTTAAAAATTTTAGTTTTTATTTTAAACATTTAAAGAAATTTTCAATATTTTTTTTAACTTATAAGGTATTTCAAAATATTTCTTAGTTGTTAAGAATTTTAAATATTTTAGGCAATTTTGAAAGGTTTTTTAGGAATTCTTAATAGATTTCAATAATTGGAAGAGATTTTAAAGGATTTAAAAGATTTTAGAGTATTTTTAAAAATTCCAAAGTATTTTTATAATATGAAGAAGTTTCAGATTAGTTGAAAATTCATCTATTTGGTTATAAATTTAACCTTTTTGCTATAAATTCATTTTTGTTAGTTAAAAGTTAATTTATTTTAACTGAAAATTTAACTATTCCACTTTTTGTTAAACATTTATAATTTAATTTTGTCTTTCTTATTACAAAATGAATCCTGAAAATGAATTCAATAATTTAAAGACAAAATTTTGTCAACCATCTTAGAATGTTTCTATTGTAATTTGAAAAAGGCAAAATTTTTCCTAAAAAGAAAAGAAAAAATTTCTTTCTTTGGGCAAAATAAAAAAGAGAAAAGAAAAATGAGAAGATAACCAATCAAATCCCCTTCCTTTTCTTTTTTATTTCTTTCGTCTCTTTTGTTTTTATTATTACTAAATCATTATTTTAAAAATAAAAAAGACGAAAGAATGTTTTATTTTCTTTTTTAGGAAAATTTTTATCTTTTTTCAAATTAAAATTGGAAAATATTCTAGTGGTTCTCCAAATTTGATCTTTGGATTCTTTGTTTTATTTTAAGTGATTTTGCACATCAACTTGATTATTGGACGTTAAAAAGGACTTTCAATTTGATTTTAATGTAATTGATTTTTCTGATTGAAAATTCATCAATTTTATTAAAAACTCGTCTTTTTGTCAAAAATTAAAATGTTATTGATTTAAAATTTAAAAAAGAATTCTTTTTTTAAGTAATAACTACAACGTTTTTTAATGATAATTCATTTTCTTGTTGTTTAAAAATCCACTATCTGTTTCAAAGTTCAAGTACTTTTAGATTTTATTTGGATCTTAAACCCAATAAATTCTTTCTTTGAACTTTCGTCAGTTTGGTTGAAAATTTCAACTATTTGGTAGAAAATGAAACTATTTAGTTGAAAATTAACTTTTTGGTAAATAATCCAAACTTTTGCTTCAAAATTCCACTACTATGATAGAAAATTAAACTATTTAGTTAGAAATAAATTGTTTATTTAAAAACTGATTTATTTTTACGACAACTCGTTTTTTATAATTAAATTTAACTTTTTTGAATAAGAAGTTTCGCTTTATGAGTTAAAAATTCAACTACTTGGTAGAAAATTGATGAATTTTATTGAAAATTTATCTATTTGCTTGAGGATTTAACTATTATGTTAAAAATTTTCCCTTTTTCGTTGAATTCATTTGGTTGTAAATTTGTTTGTTTATTCCTGCAAATTAGTTGTTTTTTTTTTACTGAAAATTCAACTATTCAACTTTTGGTTGGAAATTGATATTCTAAATTAAAAATTAATCTTTTCTGATTGAAAATTCATGTGTTTTGTTGAAAATTCATCTTTTTCATTCGAATTTCCTTACTTGATAAATAATCTGTTTGGGTCGAGGATTTAAATATTTTCTTAAAAACTCGTCGTTTTTGTTAGAAATTTAACCGTTCCTTATGAAAAATTAAAAAATAAATATATTTTTTCAAATATTAACTAAGACGTTTTTTGTTGAGAATTAATTTTCTTCTGTTCATTGAATTCATTTGATTAATAATTCGTTTTTTAAAATAAATTTTTATTTTAATTCAGAATTTAAATGTTCCGTTGTTTGTTATAAATTTTTCTTTTTTCTTTGATGAATTTAACTATTTGGTTAAAAATTCATGTATTTTATTTAAAATTTCCCTTTTAATAAAAAATCAATTTTTGTTAGAATTTTCAGCTTTTTAAGTTAAAAATTCAGCTATGTGATAAGAAATTTAACTGTCTTCTAAAAAAGTCTGTTTTTGGCTTGAGGATTAAACTACTTTGTGGAAAATGCAACTACTAAATTTTTTTTCTATATTCAAAACAATATCTTATTAAAATAACCGAGTCTATCATTACACACTCGAACTATGGTCAGGAATGAAATACTTGTTTGGTCCAACAAAAATTGTTTTGGCTTATTTTAACCAAATTTTTTGATAGGCAGACTATTTGGTTTGTGAAAAAATTGAATATTTCAATTTAATTATTTCACTAATCAACCAAATTTTCATGAATATCAACAACAAAAATGTTTGTTCCAAGAACATTTTTTTCCGAGTATACACTAGTAGAGCTAGGACTAAAACGTTTTCACATTGAACGTTAGCAATTGAAATCGTTTGCAGTTACGTCTCACGAATATTTTGCAATACAAATGTAAATGCTTTGCTGTTTATCTGCAAAATCTTGTCGTTGAATTTACGCTCCCTCGAAGCAAATATGCGTAAACTACAAGAAAGCGGAGTATGTAGGAGGAATCGACGTACAATGGTCGTTGCAATCTTTTAACATTAAAGGTACTCTCACCCATGGCCCATGGGTCTTTTGCATTTAAAAGTAAAATCGTGTCTCTACGGGCCATGGTCCCAAGAATGTATGAGTTTTGCATGAATTATACGTTTGCTGTTTGCTCTTCGCTCAAGACTCGAGACGAATTCTCGAACCAGGATCCTACTCAGATTCACTCACTCATTCATTCATTCATTGATTCGACACTGAGTATCCTCGAGTTAAGGCACGCCACACCAGTGCCAATTCGTGGGTGGGCATTGGCACTCGAAACCTGCTTTCACTACGACCATCGACCTCGCTCACTGAATTTTGAATCTTACGTCAAAAATAACAATGAGATTATGTCAATTATACGATTTTTATTATTTTTCAAATAGGATTTCCTTCAAAAAAACTGGGGTTTACTTTTTCGGCTTAAATAAAAGTTGTTATTTTTCAGAACTCTAGTAGAAACCTCTTTTGTTTGTACTTTAATTGTACTTCAATCGTACTTTAATTCCCTTCATTAAATTATGTCCCTTAGTTTTCTTTGCATGTGTCTTTTATTGTATATTTACTCTTTCATTCATAATCAGACAGACTCCTTGGCAACCACGTTATTTAATATGTACTCCTGACCATAGTTCGAGCTCGTGCTTTAGCTCTTTATTGTTTATAACTCTACTGATGCATCCCTTTTTCATTGTTTAATCTGTGGGATACAAATTTAAGTCCCTTGATATGCTGCTTCCCTCTCTCATTCATAATCAGAACGACTCCTTGGATACCATGTAATTTAATATTTACTCCTGACCATAGTTCGAGTCCGTGCTTTAGGTCTTCATTTTTATTACTCTACTGTTGCATCCCTTTTTAATTGTTCAATCTGGGGGATACAAATTTAAGCCCCTTGATATGCTGATTTTCTCTCACATTCATAATCGGCCCGACTCCTTGGCTACCATGTGATTCACTACATACTCCTGACCATAGTTCTAGTCTGTGTTTTAATTTTTCATTCTATAATTGTCATTATTGCTATAATTCCGATATTTTGTACTTCAATTCTCTTTAATTGATTATGTCCCTCAAATTTCTATTACATGTGTCATTTGTTACACATTTTCTCTCTCATTCATAATCAGAACGACTCCTCCGATACCATGTGATTCACTATGTACTCCTGACCATAGTTCGAGTCCGTGGTTTAGCTCTTCATTTTTTATTACTCTACTGTTGTTTCTCTTTTTCATTGTTCAATCTGGTGGATACAAATGCATGCCCTTTGATATTCTGTGCTTTTCGCTATCATTCATAATCGGAACGACTCCTTGGCTACCATGTGATTCACTACATACTCCTGACCATAATTTTAGTCCATGCTTTAACTCTTCATTTTCTAGCAGTTTATTGTTGCATCCATTTTTAACGCTGTTTTAACTTCATCAAATGTTGAAGTGGGCAAAACAAAAATATATATTTTTTTTTGGTAAAAGTCGCTATAAAAATTGGGATCCTTTGAAGATCGAACTTGAGTCACAAAACAGTTGAGTTTTCAACCCAAAAATATAAATTTTTAATTAAAAAGTTAATTGACAATGAAATAGTTAAATTTTAGGTTAAATAAATTGCTTTTCAACTCAAAAAATAAATTAATTTTTTTTAATTTTCAACCAAATAGTTGAAATTTCAACTAAGAAGATTAACTTTCTACAAATTAAAAAAACGAATTTTCGACAATTTAAATCAAGTTTCGACCACATAGTTGAATTTTTAAATAAAAATAATCTATTTTTCGGGAAATATGAAGTAGTTACATTTTCACTAGAAAAAATTAATCTTCAATAAAAAAAAATGATAATTTGCAATTAAAAAAACGAATTTTCCACAAAACAGTTGAAATTTTCTGACCGGAAATATAAAATTAAAAAAAAAGTTCATTTTAAAACAAATAGTTAAATTTTTCGTTAAAAAAGTTCATTTTCATCCGTAAAAATGCAAGTATTAACAAAATAGTTTAAATTTACAACCAAGAGAATTATTTTGTTACCAAAAAAGACGAATTTTTGGCCAATAGTTGAATTTTGAGTATAAAAGTATCACTCTTTTAGCAAAATGAAAAGATACATTTTTATTGAAAAATGATCATTTTGATTGTGGAAAAGCGATTTTGTACAAAACATTCGAATTTTTAACTTAAAAAAGTTGAGTTTTCAACCTGAAAATATGAAGTTGCAACAAATAATGTAATTTACAATCGAATTGGTTAATTTTCAGTTAAATTAATTAAGTTTCGTCCCAAAAAATTATTTTAAAAAAATACAAAAATTTCTAACCAAATAGTTAAGTTTTTAATCAAAAATATTAATTCTTTGACAAAAATGATTAATTTTCAACAAAATAAATAAATTTTCTAACAAATAATTGATATTATTAACCAATAATATTACATTTTTTATGAAAAATGAAGTAGTTAAATTTTCAAATAAAATAAGTAATTTCCAATACAAATAATTCATTTTTAATTTGAAAAAGCGAATATTTTAAAAGAGAGTGAAATTTTTTGTGTCATAGTTAAATTTCTTGTGAACTTGTTGAGTTTTCGAAACAAGAAGACAAACTTTTCACATAAATCAGTTTAGTTTTCAGTCTGAAAATATAAACTTTCAACAAAAATTCATTTTCAAACCAATATTCAAATTTTTCGTTAAAAAATTAATTTTCACTCCAAAAAGTGGAAGTTTTAACAAAGTAGTTCAATTTTCAACTAAAGATATTAGTTTTCTGCAAAAATTAGAAGTCTTTAACCAAAAAAAAAATAATTTTTAAGAAAGTAGTTTAATTTTCAACTAAGGAGCTAAATTTTCAACATAAAAAGATAAATTTTCAATAAAAATATAATCGTTAATATTTCAATAAAAAAATAGTTTAATTTTAAGTGAAAGTCAAATATACGGTTGCGTTTTTACCGAAAAAAAGTATTTGTTACTAAAAAAAGAAGAATTTTCAACAAAACGCATGCATTTTAAACAAAATAGTTGAATTTTCAACTAAGAGAATTAATTTTTTACCAGAAAAGGTGAATTTTCGACGAATAGTTAAATTTTTAGCTTAAAAATCAATTTTAATTAAAAAATGATCATTTTTTGTTATTAGAAAAGCGATTTTTGTACAAAACAGTCGAATTTTCAACTCAAATATGTGCCTTTTTAAATAAAAAGATTAATTCCCAATTAAAAATATAATATTTGATATTCCAACGCTGATAGCCGGAGGTTTGCGCGTTCGATTCTCGCTGTCCGTTGATTTCGGGTCTTTTTTTTAAAACGCTTATTTATTCTATTTATGAATAATAGTTGATAAAATTATGCCACTTATTGATTATTTAATCTTTTTTTTTTAAACGCATATCTTTCACAGAATATAGAATTTTATCAAAATGTACAATTTTCCAAACGAGAGATAATAAAAGTATAGACAGAGTTTCTATTAGAATTAATGATTAAATAGTCATCGAATTGCATAATTTAAATAATATTTATTTAGAAAGATAATAAATAACCATTTTGAGAAATAAAAAAAATCACGGGCAGCAAGAATCAGACGCGCAACCTTCTGGCTATTAGCCTAGCTCTCTGCCAAGTGAGCTACCGACGCTTCGAAGTATATAGTCACGCCGGTTCTATGATTATTCACACGCAATTCTTTAAATTCATTTTTTTTTCGAAAATAGCTCAAAATTTTATCATTTACAAAAAGGATTCTTTTTTCAGCACACCTTATCCATTTGCGACAAAGTTCACCAAATCTCGCAGCCGCAAATAATGATCTTTTTTCCGAGACAATTTTATTTTTTGTATTATTCATTGTTTAAATTAAACGCCCGACTATCCCCTTTATGCTAAAAGTTTATTTTGCGAGTCGAAATAATGTCCAAAAGTAGTTATTCGTCATATGGTAGAGAGTCGAATTCTCACGTCAGTCCCGCCAAACTTCAGTTAATTAACGGGGGTTTGGGTCATAACCGGAATTTCAAAATAAAAAAAGCCAATGGGATGATTTTGTTTTAAAAAAAAAACTTTTCCTTTTAGTGATCTCTAAACTAAACTATTTGCTTTCGATAACGTGGGTTCTGTAAATACGTAAAATACATAAACGCACATCAAAGTTTTCTTAGGACAAGCATTTCCCACTCGAATACATATATTTAGATGATTATGATGTCGAACAGAAAAACACTTCCCTCGAACAGACGTTTGGATAATTTGGTTTCACCTGGACTTAACCGTTTTAGAAGAGCCATAAAAAAACAGACTTTATCACACCTTTATGGATTCAATAGAGAATTTATGGATATCGTTGCAAGCTCGGGCAGTAAATTCTTTATTGTGAGACTGTCGCAAACGGAACCATAATATTGAACAGTAACCGTTTTCAATGCAATACAATTTTCCTTCGTCATGTTTCTCGTGTAGTTTTTTTTTTTTATTATCGGTTTTGGTTTTATTGCATACCCACTTGGGTTTCGAGGGGCTTGAAAAGCTTCGTTACTCGACACTATTTCCTTAGCCTAGGTCAGCATTGTGGTCGTATATAATACGGATAATGATGCGCTCAAGCGGTTTCTTGCATGCTGCCGATTTCTAAAGCTGACCATCAGGTAGTTAGTAATACATCTGTACGAATACATCTGTTACGAATAGTTACATTTTCAGTCAGCAAAATTAATTTTTTTAACCTAGATGGTCACTGTGGGTGAAATTCACCCAAACAATTTTTCAAACTCTTCGTAGATTCTGTTAATTACTTCAACTTTGCTGGTATTTTACAATATTTTAATGGACAATTTTGGTGACGAAAACTATTAAAGCTTTTTTTAAAAACCTTGAAGAATACGTACACATTTTTTTTAGAATTTTAGAACTCAATATTACTGCAGGATCTTAGTGCTTTGGAGCTTGGGTAAAATTCACCCACTGTGACCTGTATGATATTCTACTCAAGTGTGACCATTTAGTTGGGTTTTAACAAAAAGAATGAATTTTCAACAAAATAGGTATTTTAAAGCAAAGATATAAAACTTTAACTGGAACAGCTTAATTTATAAATAAAAATAAATTTTTAATAAATATAGAAAGAATTTTTTGAAACAATATTTCAAGTTTTCAAACAAAGAGATAGATTTTTTAATCAAAATAATGAGCCTCAAATCAATTATTTGGCTTTTTTGACAAAATTGTGAAATTTTCTACAAATAAATTCATTTTTAAACAAATGAAATAAAGTTTCAACGACAAACGTAGTAGTTGAACAATTGAGTTTTCAACAAAAAGGATACTTTAAAACGAAATGGTTTCATTTTTAACCGATTGAATTAAGTTTGATACAAATAGTTTAATTTTCTATCAAAAAAGATGAATTTGTAATAAAAGAAAGGAATTTTCTAAAAAAAATGCGTTTATCAACCAAATAATTAAATTTCTAAAAAAGTAGTTAAAGTTGTAACCCAGAAAGTTTAATTTTTAACAAAACAATTGAATAAAAATGCAGTCATCTTAAGTTAAAAAGTTAATTTTCTGCCAAAAAAGATCAAATTTTCTATCACATAATTAAATATTAAGTTAGAGATAAAAGTTTATATAAAAAAATTTAAAAGAAAACTTTTATATTTCCAGCCGCATAGTTGCACTTTCGAATGAAAAAGATCAATTTTTAACTTAAAATTGAATAGTTAAATTTTTAACCCAAGAGATAAATTTTTAACTGAAATTATAAATCTTCAGCTCGAATTGATATATTTTGAATTAAAGATAAATTTTCAAACAATAAATAAAGAATTTTCTAAAAAAAAAAAACAAGCTATTAAATTATTAATCCAAGAGATAGATTTTCAATAAAAATAATCAGCCTTAAACCACATGTTTTACTTTTTAACAAAATTGTGGAGTTTTCTACAAAGAAATTAATTTGTAACCAAACGAGATAAATTTTCAACGAAAAATGTTCTAGTTGTTATTTCGATCAAAACATATTTTAAGTTAAATCAAAGATTTTTTAACAAAGAAGTTACATTTTTTCTGGAAAGACAAATTTTCAATAAATTAAATTTTTTTTTTCTTTTTCATTAAGCAGTTGAATAAGTTATCAGCCACATAGTACCTTTTTTAAAAAGATCAATTTTTATTTAAAATTTAACAGTTACATTTTCAATTTAAAAAAATAATTTTTTACATAAAAAACAATAAAAAATTGTAAGAAAAATAAATAAATAATAATTTAAAGAGATGAATTTCCAACTGAAATTATAAATCTTTAAATGAAATAAGAGATAAATTCTAACAAATATCTTTCAACAAAATAGTCAAATTTTCAAATTAATAGTTAAATTTTTACCCAAGAAGATAAATTTTCGAACAAAAAAGACAAATTTTTAACACATGAATTGTTAACCAAATAGTTGAATTTTGAAACCAAAAGGTCTAATTTAAAAAAAAAGTTAAATTTTTATTTAAGAAGATTTATTTTTGTTCCCAAAAAGGCCAAGTTTGAATAGAAAACATGCATTGTTAGCACAGACTTAAATTTTCAATAAAACAGTTTAATTTTCCAATAAATAAGACCAATTCGAAATGAAATAGTTAAATTTTTATTTAAAAGATTAGTTTTTTAAAGAAAAAAAAATGTGACGAATTTTCAGGAAAATTATATTCAATTCACAACCAAATAGATTCATTTTAAAGCAAGAATCTAATTTTAAAAAAAGACATTTTTAATAAAATAATATAAAAATTTCTAGCAAAGGAAAACGCATTTCAATTTTAAAGCACGAATTTTATGTCTACAAATACGAATCTTTAACAAAGCAGTTAAATTTCCGAACAAAAAAGTTGACTTCTTAATCAAATAGTTGACTTTTCTACTGAAATATATAAATTTTCAACCAAAATTTTGCATTTTTAACCAATTTTAAGGTAAGTAGTTCAATTTTCAACGATTAAAAAAAAATTTTATCAAAATAGTTCAATTTGCAACCAATTAGTTGAATTTTCGACTAAAAAAGATGACTTTTTAACAAAATAATGAAATTCTTATACAAATAGACGAATTTTTAACTTAAATAAATCAACTTTCAACCAAAAAATACTTAGAATTTATTATAAGATTCTGTTCAGTCAGTTTGCATTTGAAAAAATAAACTAAAAGGGGGGAATTTCTTGAAAACAGGGGGAAAACGCGACATTTTTTAAAAAGGCGGCCTAGAGGGGAATAAGGAAAAGAGTGTGAAATCTGGGAAGCACTATTATCAAATTAAATAAACTTGAACTTTAGTTAATCAGAAATTCCCTGATGCTGCAAGATTTTTCTTTCAATATCCTAACTTTTCCTGATCAGTTTTAAATTCTCTGAGTATCCAGAATGTCCTAAGTAACCCTGAATTCAACATGTCCAAATGAAAATGCTTCATCAACTTCTGTAATCTGCAGACGCTTGTAGCAGACAATTTTCAATTTTCTGTTTCATAATCAAAGGCAGACGGAGAAGTTATTTCACACAAAATCATTAACTTTGATTAATATTAGAATAATTTTCCACGTAAAACCAATTTTTCACAATTCTCACGTCAACACTTTACAGTTTGAGGTTACAAAATACTGTGCGACGCTACCTGACGCTAGCCCGCTAAAGCCTCGTGCTTCGGAAGCAAATATGCTGATCTGTGTGCGTTGAAGCGTGTTCTCTTGTGCGTTATGCCTTGTCTTTATTCTCTATGTACAAGTGTGTGCTTTCTGACATTCTGCAGCCGCTTGTATCAGACGATTCTTAATTTTCTATTTCATAATCAAAGACAGACGAAGAAGTTATTTCACATAAAATCATTAACTTTTATGAATATTAGAATAATTTTGGACGTAAAACAAAGTTTTCACAATTCTCACGTCAACAATTTACAGTTTGAGGTTACAAAATGCTCTTCGACGTCACCTGACGTGAGCCGGCTAAAGCCTCGTGCTTAGGAAGCAACTATGCGGATCCGTGTGCGTTTAAGCGTGTTCTCTTGTGCGTTATGTCTTGTCTTTATTCTCTATGTACAAGTGTGTGCTTTCTGACATTCTGCAGCCGCTTGTATCAGACGATTCTTAATTTTCTATTTCATAATCAAAGACAGACGAAGAAGTTATTTCACATAAAATCATTAACTTTGATGAATATTAGAATAATTTTGGACGTAAAACAAAGTTTTCACAATTCTCACGTCAACAATTTATAGTTTGAGGTTACAAAATGCTCTTCGACGTCACCTGACGTGAGCCCGCTAAAGCCTCGTGCTTAAGAAGCAACTATGCGGATCCGTGTGCGTTTAAGCATGTTCTCTTGTGCGTTATGCCTTGCCCTTATTCGCTATGCAAAAGTGTAGTCGACCATTTTCAAATTTCTGTTTCATAAACAAAGACAGACGAAGAAGTTATATGATATAAAACCACTTACTTTTATAAATACTAGAATAATTTTCCACGTAAAAATTTTTTTTCACAATTCTCACGTAAACTCTTTACAGTGGAATCAAATTTTCATGTATATATAAAAAAACCCGCTGTTTTTGCTCCAAGAAATTTTTTTTCTGACTGCGTCAAAGATGCTGTACTCTGCTCTCCTGGTGTTACATAGAATGCATCTTATGCAGAGTTCGCGGTCGGATAAAAGTACAAAACGAAGGAAGGAAATGCATAAGGATCGAGCAAGCTGTGGTCACTGGTGTCGTTATCCTTCGTCTGGACTGTCTGAAGATTTAACCACAAACCACGACCACCTCGGTCTTTTATCGCGAAACTCACGGAGGCAGAAGACTAAGTCTGGACCTGGACGTATCAGTAAGGGTCGAATCGCAAATTTACGATCGGCCATTGCCTTATGCCTTATGGGCTTCTTAGGTCTATTGACTACCATCTACCAGGAAACCGACACAGCTGATACTCCATCTGCCATAATCCAGCTCTCCACCCGCACTTATTGTTAGGCGCATTTGAACCTAGTTCGCAGAATGCATTCTTCGTATTCAACTTTTTAGCCAAATTGGTCTCGAAATCGATGGTCAAGGTCTGCCGAGGAGGTAACATCACCTCAAGATTCGGTCAACCGGAGGTGGATTACTCTGGATTATATTGAGTTTCCCTGGATTATCTCTATACAACAGAAATCTGATTTCGTAACCCTCAGTTTTTTAATTGCTAGAATTTCAGGTCCACGCACTTTCTCAGGAGGCAGGCGGAGAGCAGGTTTCGACTCTTGCCTCGGAAAGGCCGCAGTGCGCAAGTACTCAGTCGAGTATATTGCGCAATATTATGCATTTTGATTGGAAACGGTTCAGGTGGACCTGGCTGTTTAGGTTTCGATTCCCCTAATTTAGTGACAAGGCTATTTGCAGACAACTCTCAAGACTGCTACTAAATCGGGGTTATATCAAATCTTTTCAAATTCGTGCGAAAAAACGACCAATAAGGATTGCTTTTTAATACAATTATTGAATTTTTAAGAAAATAGATGAACTCTAAAGCAAATAGTTGATTTTTTAGCCGAAAAAATAGTTTTATGATTGAAAAGACAGATTTTAAAGAGGGTACATGAATATTAAACGAGGTATTTGAATTTTCAAATAACAAAATATAAATTTTCTACCATAGATTTAAATTATCAACTAAAAAAAATCATTTACAACATTGATTCTAAAAAACAATATTTCTTAATAAAATAGTTAAATTAAAAAAAAACATAAATTTTAAACCATAAGATTGGTTTTCTACCAAAAAATACGAATTTCTGCACAAATAGTTGAATTTTTTACTAAAAAATATAAATTTATAACAAAAAATTGATTAGTTACCTCTAAATTGAAAAAGTTAATTTAAAAAACGATTTTCCTACCAAAAAATAAGTACGTTTGAACAAAATAGTTAACTTTTTTAAGAAACGAATGACTTCAACTAAAATGAAGAATTTCAAAAAACTGACTTTAATATAATTATTCAATTTCCTATAAAGTAGATTAATTTTCAAGAACACAGTTTCAGAAAAGTTAGTTATTCAATTGATTAATTTTTAACCAAATAGTTGGATTTTCAAGCCAAAAAAACAAAAGTTTTAGCTAAGAAGATTTGTTTTCTATCGAAAAATACGAATTTCTAAACAAACAGTTGCATTTTCAACTAAAAATCATATTAAAATTATTTCTTAAAAAAAGATAATAAGATAGAAAAACTAATTCCTTGCCAAAAATAATGATTTTCAACAAAATAGTTAAATTTTCGAGCAAAGGAATGAATTTTCGACTAAACTGAAAAATCTTCATCCAAAAATGAATTTTTAACCTAATTGTTGAATTTTCTGCAAAGTCGATTAATTTTTACAAATTTTTTTAAATTCAGTTATTAAACTAGATTAATTCTTAACTAAACAAGTTAGATATTCAAACAAAAACATTAATTTTTTATCAAAAAGATTAATTTTCTACCGGAAAATATGAATTCCTAAATAAATAGTTGAATTTTCAATGAAAAAACATAAATGTTCTAAATTTATATTATTGAATTATTATAATAATAAGTTGAATTTTGAACTAAAAATGATAATTTTTTTACCAAAAATGTAATCGTTAAATTTTTAGTTAAGAGATGTATTTCAAACCAAAAAAAGATGAATTTTCTGCTTAAATGATGAATCTCCAATAGTGATAGTTATATTTTCAGTTGAAAAAATACATTTTCTGCAAAAAAACAATGATTTAAAAAAATGTTAACTTTTCAAGCATAGATGGATTTTCAACTAAAATAAGCAATATTCATAAAATATTACTTATTAACAAAAATGTTTAATTTTAAACAAAGTAGACTAACTTGTTAGAAAATAATTTCAGAAAATTTACTCAATAAAGTAGATCAGTTTTTAACAAATTAGTTGAATTTAATAATTAAAATTTTGTTTTTTAATAAATTAAAAAAAAAAGAATAATTTCTAACTAGGGCGGTTAATTTTCTAACGCAAAATACGCATTTTCAATCAAAAATGAAATTGTTCAATTTTCGGTTAAAAATTTTTATTTCAACAAAAATACAACAAAATTTTGAAAAAATATTTAACTTTTCTAAGATGATGGATGTTTTATTCTCAATAAAGTAGATTAATTTTTGGGAAAACGATTTTCAAAAACTTACTTATTAAAATAGATTATTTTTAAATGAAATAGTTGATTTTTTAACCGAAAGACTCTTTTTTAACTAAGAAGATTATTTTTCTACCAAAAAATATGAATTTTCAACTGAAAATGATAAATTTTTTGCTAAAAAATAAATATTCACTTTTCAATTAAAAAAATTAATTTAAAAATGAAACTTCAACAAAATACTTGAATTTTCACTTCAGAAACACAAATTTTCAACAATGATCAAACATATTAGTTCACCTTTCAACCAAGTAGTTTAATTTTATACTTAAAAAGATACATTTTTAACAAGAATTTAATTTTTAATTAGGCAATTTCAAATTTAAATAAAAAGGTTGAATTTTAAACTAAAAAATATAAGTTTACAACCAAAAATTTGAATAGGAAAATTAAAAAAAATTAATATTTAGCTGGTTGATTTTCAAACGACTAGTCGAATTTTCAACCAAACACATCAATATTTATGAAGAAAATTAATTTTCTGCTAAAAAGAAAATGTTTTAAATAATCATTACGTTTTTAACCAAATCTTCATTTTGAATAAAAAATAGTTAAATTAATCGAAAAATCAATTTTACCACAAAATATTTGAATTTACAACTAAAAGTAATGAATAGATAATGAGAAAGGTAATTTTCAATTAAATAGTTGAATTTTCTCCTAAAATATTTAAATTATCAACCCAAAAAGACCATTTTTTCAACAAAATAATTGAATTGTCAACGAAGAAAAATGTTCAGTCAAGAAATACAAAAATTCAACCAAATTGTTGAAATTTCAGGTCGAAAAGACGAATTTTCTATAAAATAGATTAATTTTCTGCTAAAAAGAAATTTTTCAAAACACTCATTACCTTTCCAACCAGATTTTTAGTTTAAATAAAAAATAGTTAAATTTATTGAAAAAACGAATTTTTAACCAAATAGTTGAATTTACAACTAAAAGATATGAACTTTCAAAGAAAGGCAATTTTGAATAAAATAGTTGAATCATTAATTAAGAAAAATGTTCAGTTCAGGAAGGAAAAAATTCAACCAAATTGTTGAACTGTCAGCTCGAAAAGACGGATTTTTTTTACAAAACAGTTGAATTTTTAATGCAAAATTACAATTTTTCAAAAAAAAGTTCATTTAAAACGAAATAGTTCAATCCTCAGCCAAAAAATACTTTTAGGTCTGGATTACACCAAGTGTATTTTATTATTATTATTTTACATTTTCTTTCACCGTATTAAGAACATTCTTTTTTCTGTTTCAGGTGAGTTAACTGTTTTAAGTAAGTAAAACAAGACAAATAAATTGTTTCCTGTTTCACCTTTTTTATTAATTTAACCTAGTTAACACAATTTCCCGTCCGAGAATAGCATCACGCGAAAAAGTTAGTATAAATTGGATTGTAAAAATAAAAGTAAGGATCCAGATATTCGAATTTATTGAAATATTTGTAAATATTAAGGTTGAATTAAGGTATAATGTATCTAGCCCTTTTTGAAATAATTAATATTTGGGGAAGATGTCAGAAGCTCGTGCGGTCTATGTGACCGCACGAACACACACTCATACTAATTTGTCACTTTTTCTCAAATGAAGGATAAATACCTTGAAGCAAATAAAAAAAATGGTGCCTAGCGTGGACGTGCGGTCTTACAAACGGCCTATGTGCTTTCATTTGATATTAATGACTAATTATACGCAAGACACCTACCTTGGCCCAACACAACTAAAACTATAGTTTAAAATAACGGAAGTCTCGACGAAGGTCAGTAAAGAGCGAAGGTACCCACAAATCAGAAACATGGTGCGGTATATAAGACCGCACGGCCATAATTAAAGGTTAAAGCTCACCGTGTCGGTGTATAGTATAAACAACAACATTCCATACTCTTTTATTAATTATTTTCATATACTCTGCGCAAATTAGATATTTTATTCTACCTTGGAAATTAATGTCGTGCTACCAAGGGCATGAATTTTATATCGAGTTTTAATACTTCCTCTTTTAAAGCGCATTTGTTGCATTACATCCGGGAAAATAAACGACTACCTAACTTTTCATAATTTCCGAGGTCTATTCGTCTGCTAATTTCGCGCTTCCTAACCACGTTTCCAAAGAGAAAGGATCAATCTGCAATACATTCGTGTATAATTAGCATGCTACTGCGAAATGTACTTGAAACTGGTACTTGGGTTGTAAAAAAGTAATTGTACGAGAAAAAATTGTGGGTCTCATTATTCTATTTCAAAACGTATATACCGCCATTGGAAACAAGGCCAATTTAAATTCTGAATTTGAATCAGTAAAAATTTGACTAATTAAATTAATCAAGAATTTTTTCCTTTAAAATCTATTATTTCAACTGAATAAACAGTGAATAAATCAGTGAATATTACTGAAGGAAATAGTAACTTGAAATGACTGATCTCATACCAATAAAAACTACTGATTAGTTTGCTGTAATACAATTACATAAAAATAAATTAAAAAATTAAAATTTATAATTGGTTTCCTGCATTACAAACAAGACTAATGTAAATTCTAAATTTGAAACAGTACACATTTGACTGCTTAAATTAATCAATAAATTTTGACCAAAAAAACGGTTATTTTTACTGCCTAAACAGTCGTTTTAACAGATCAAATATGCAATATTACTAACGGAAATATTAACTTGAAATGAATGATCTGATATCAATAGAAGTGACTGATTAGTTTGCTATAGTAAAATTAGGAAAAAATAATTTTAAAATAAATTATAAAGTTTGAATTCATTATTAAATTCCAACATTAGAAACAATAATAATCTAAAGTCAAAAATTGAATTCATAAAAATTTGACTGATTAAATTAATCAAGAAATTTTTCTTTTAAAATCTATTATTTCAGCTGAACAAACAGTCTTTTTAACAGATGAATCAGTCAATATTGCTACCTCAAATAGTACCTTGAAATTACGGATCTCATAGCACTAGAAATTACTGATTGATTTGGTATATAGAATGAAATAAAAATAAATAAAGAAGTTTAAATTCATCATTAAATTCCTACACTAGAAACAGGACTCATGTAAATTCCAAATTTGAATCAGTGAAAATTCGACTGATTAAATCAATCGAGAATTCTTTTAATTAAAAACCTATACTGAGCAAACAGTCATTATTACATATTAGCCATTCAATATTACTGAATGAAATAGTAATTTCAAATGACTGATCTCACATCAATAGAATTGACTGATTAGTTTGCTGTAATAAAATCAAATGAAAAATGAATTTAAAAAATTAAAATTCATCATTCAATTTCTACGTTAGAAACAAGAATAATTCAATTTCTAAATTTGAATAAATAAAAATTTGACTAACTGAATTAATAGAGAATTCTCTAACTTAAAAATCTGTTATTTCTACTTAACAAACAGTCGTTTTAAAAGATTAATCAGTCAATATCACTGACTGAAATAGTTACTTGAAATCACTGATTAGTTTGCTGTAATAAAATCACATAAAAATGAATAAAAAATGAATTAAAAAATTAAAATTCATCATTAAATTTCTACGTTAGAAACAAGAATAATTCAGTTTCTAAATTTGAATCACTAAAAATTTGACTGGTTGAATTAATAGAGAATTCTCTAACTTAAAAGTCTCTTATTTCTACTTAAGAAACAGTCGTTTTAAAATATTAGTCAGTCAATATGACTGACTGAAATAGTAACTTGAAATTACTGATTAGTTTGCTGTAATAAAATCACATAAAAATAAATAAAAAATTTAAATTCATCATTAAATTTCTACGTTAGAAACAAGAATAATTCAATTTCTAAATTTGAATGAGTGAAAATTTGACTGATTGAATTAATAGAGAATTTTTTTATCTAAAAAACTGTTATTTTTTCTGCCCAAACAGTCGGATCAGATCAATAAAAATGACTCATACAATTAGTGAAAGTTACTGAAAGTCACTATTATATTTTTGTTTAAAAATCATATTTTTAAATACAAACTTAACTCCTTTGTTGAAAGTTTAATTAATTTCTTAAAAATTCAATTTAATTTTTGTCAAAAAGTTATTTTTATGATTTAAACTCTAACTAATTTGTTGAAAAGTCAACTATTTTTGTAAATTTACTGTCTATTTAAAAAATTTGTAATAAAATTTTTTTGTCCAAATAGCATCTAAAACTGTCTTTTGAACATGCATTTTTTTCAGGCAAATTTCTATACTTGGTTGGAAGTTACTGCTTTTTTAAAAAATAATTTTATTCGTTCAATATTATCCTATTTTCTTGAAAATTAGTTTTTGTTTGAAAATTTATTTTTTGTAACTGACAATTTCTCTATTCTATTTTTAGACGAAATTTGATCGTTTTTAGTTGAAACTGAAAACTATTAGGTTGAAACTTTATGTATTTTCATTTTATTGATAAAAAATTCAACAATTGAGTTTGAAAGTCAACTTTTTTGTTAAAAATTCATACTTTTGAGTTGAAAATTGAGCTGCTTTGTAGAAAATCATTCTTTTGGCTTAGACTTAACAACTTCATTTGGTTTTTAATTTTCTCTTAAAGGAAAATTTTTTTTAATCAATATTTTTTGGTAGAAATTTGATTTATTTTGATTAAGAATTCGATTGATTTGTTGAAAATTCTTTTTTTCCTTAAAATCACTGTTTTTTTATTAAACATTAAATTCTTTTTTTAGTTGAAATATCGCTAATTATATATTTTGTTAAGTATTCATCTTTTTTGATTGCATTTTAGTGTTTTTTTTTACATAAAATTAACTTTTTTTGATTGTTTAACATGTCAACTATACTATATATGTTTTTGTGAAAAACTAATCTTTTTAGTTGACAGTTTAAATTTTAGTTGAATATTCTAGTGTTTTGTTGCAAATTGATCTTTTTGGGTGTTAGGTTTTAGCTGAAAATTCATTTTTTGGTT
Source organism: Belonocnema kinseyi (assembly GCF_010883055.1). Classification (NCBI taxonomy): domain Eukaryota; kingdom Metazoa; phylum Arthropoda; class Insecta; order Hymenoptera; family Cynipidae; genus Belonocnema; species Belonocnema kinseyi. The sequence continues at coordinate 130,848,136 of NC_046658.1, read as the reverse complement.
AAATATTAATGATGTTCGTTTAAATTTTGTGTATTTTTTTAGAATTAAATATCTTTAGTGTAAAATTAAACTTTTTTATTGAAAATTTATTTATTACAAAATTGGTTTATTTTTGTCAAAAGTTATTATTTTTAGTTGAAAATTCAACCCTATAGTTCAAAATTCATTCGTTTTTTGTTGTTGTTAAAAATTTCACTATTTGTTTAGAAATTGATGAACTTTCATTTCCTTGACTGAAAATTCAGCTACTTGGTTGTAAGTAGAATTATTTCAAAAATTTGACCATTTTTTGAAAATATTTTTCTGTTAAATATCAATTTTTTAATGCAAATTTTACTATTCAATTTTTAAAATGAAAATTCTTTGTTTTAAGTTGAAAGGTTAACATTTTGTTTGAAAACAACCTTTTTTGTGGAAAATTCAGATCTTCTGGTTAAAAATTCAAATTTTTCTTTAAAAAGTCATCTTTTTGGCCGACAATTTTATTATTTTGTTTAAAATTCTTGTTTTTTGTTACAATCAATTGTTTGAACTAAAAATGTAACTATTCCATTTTTGAATGAAAATTAATCATTTTCAGTTGAAAGTCTAACAATTTGTCACAGAATGACCTTTTTTTTATTGAAAATTCAAATTTTCTTATTAAAAATTCGACAGTTAAAAAAAAATGTAATTACTTAGCTCAACAATCGTTATTTAGTTAAGTTTAATTGCTTGGTTAAAAATGCATTCTTTTCGCTAAGGATTTCTCATTTTATTTGAAAATTCATCCATTTGATAAAAAAAATTTGTTGTTGTTGTTGAATATTCGATTTGTGGTTAAATATTAATCTGTTTCAGTTAAAAAACTACTTTGTTCAAAATTTATTGTTTTGATTGAAAATTCATTTATTTTATTAAAAAATATTTTTTTCGTATGAAATTAATCTTCTTAACGGAAAATTCTCCTTTTTTTAATTGAATTATTTGTTTGAAAGTTGAACTGCTTTATCCAAAACTAATTTTTTGGTTAAGGTTCCTCATTTTAATTGAAAATTCAGCTGCTTGGTAAAAAGTTGAATTATCTTGTAAACAATTATTTGAATTAATTAAAGATTCATCTTTGTTTGAAAATGGCCTTTTTTATGAAAATTCAACTTTTTGGTTAAAGATACTAATATTTAGTTGATAATTGGCCCTTTTTGGTAAAAAAATTAATCTCCTTAATTAGAGAATTTCTATTATCATAATTCATTTGATTGAAAATAAACCTTTTTGAATAAAAATTAAAGAGATTTTGAGTCGCCGAATATGCATTATTTAAATCAGCCAAAAATTAACTTCGACTCAGTCACTTTTGAGTGTTTTTAATTTTTTTTTCTCTAATATATTAAAATTTATTCATAACGAGCATTGAAATCGTGCATATAATTACAAGAAATAAAACATAAGCTTGGAGCGCTGATGAAAGACATCATTAGCATAAAACAATGTGTGAAAAAAGAATTAAACATTAATCATGTATTTATTAGTATACAATAACACATCTTTAATAATAGTTATTTGATCACTAAAAATTAATTAAAATTTATGCAAAACCTTGTTAAACATTTATAATTTTTTATTGCATTTGCAAACGTAGGAATAAACATATATGTCTATAACTTCCTCACTTTCCTGGTTAGCTTACGATGAATAATTACTGCTGACTTTACACTATTTATTTTCTTTTTTTTCAATAAACAAATTAAATTTGCACACGAAACAAATTTCACCCGCAAGATAAAACAAACTTCTTTTCCTTTCTTGGAAACCTAAAAGGAACAGTTTCCAAGAATTACTGTGCATTTACATGACTTGCAAATTATTTTTAAAGTTTCGTAATGATTATGATTTCAAGAAAACACATACATTATCAACAACAACAAAAGTATTTCCCAACATCCTATAGGTAAAATTTTTAAGTTTGATTTGAAATGAAGCAGAATATTTTATTAATTTAATTTAAATTTAATTCAAAATTCAATTCAATCAAAAAGTTTAATTTTAAACCAAAGAAGATAAATTTTTAAACAAACACGTTTATTTTCTATCAAAAAAAAAAGGAATTTTTAACAAAATTCAAGAATTCTCTACCAAAAAGTTAAACTTATAACGAAAAAAAGATTAATTTTTAAAGAAAAATATTAATTTACTACTAAAAAAGAGGAATTAAAAAAACGCAATAGTTCAAAACCAATAAGTTGAAGCTTCAATTAAGAATGGTTAATTTTTAAACAAAAAGATTAATTTACAATGAAAATTTTTAAAAATAAAATGCAAGAATTCGCTACCGAAATGTTAAATTTTCAACGAAAAAAGATCAATTTCTTAACAAAAAGATTATTTTAATACAAGAAAAAATTGTTTGAATAAAATGAAAGAATTCTAAACGAAAAATTTCAATTTTTAACTACAAAACTTTAATTTTTAAACAAAAGATTAATTTACTGCAAAAAAAAGAATTTTTGACTAAAAAAGATTAATTTTTAAACCAAAAGGTTAATTTACTACCGAAAAGTCGAATGTTTAATACAAATTTAAGAGTTCTAAACCAATAAGTCGAAGTTTCATTTGAAAAAGAGAAATTTTTAAACAAAAAGATTAATTTATTATCCAGAAATACGAATTTGTAATAAAGTTCAATAATTCACAACCAAAATGTTGAATTTTTAACTAAATACATAGAATTCAAACAGAAAGATTAATGTACTACAAAAATAAGATTTTTTAATGAAATTAAAGAATTTTCAGTCGAGTTTTTTATTTTTAAGTAAAAAAGATGAAATTTTAAACAAAAAGATCAATTTACTAGAAAAAAAAAATTTGGACTAAAAAAAATGAATTTTTAAACTAAATGGTTAATTTACTAGAAAAAAGTCGAATTTTCAATAAAGTTTAAGTGTTCTAAACCAAAAAGTTGAAGTTTCAATTAAAAATGATAAATTTTGAAAGAAAATGCTTAATTTACACAAAAAATGAATTTTCGACTAAATAAGATGAATTTTAAAATAAAAGGTTAATTTACTACCAAAAAAGACGAATTTTAAATAAAATTTAAGAGTTATAAACCCAGAAATTGAAGTTTCAATTAAAAAAGATGAATTTTTAAACAAAAACATTAATTTTCTATAAAACAACGAATTTTTGATAAAATTTAAGAATTCGCAACCGAAATGTTCAATCAAAAAATAGAAAAGAGAAATTTCAAACAAAAAGATTAATTTACTATAAAAAAAATTAATTTTCGACTAAATTTTTTAACTAAATGGTTAATTTACTACCAAAAAAGAATTTTTTTAAATAAAACGCAACAGTTCTAAACCAATAAGTTGTACTTTAAATGAAGAAAGATCAATTTTTAAACAAAAAGATTAATTTATACAACAAAAAATGCGTTTTCAACTAAATAAGATGAATTTTTAAACTAAAAGGTTAATTTACTACCAAAAAGACGAATTTTTAATAAAGTTTAAGAGTTCTAAACCTAGAAATTGAAGTTTCAATTTGAAAAAATGAATTTTTAAACAAAAAAATTAATTTCCTATAAAACAATTAATTATTAATAAAATTCCAAAATTCGCAACCGAAATGTTGAATTTTCAACTAAAAAAGATGAATTTTTGAGCTAATGGTTAATTTACTACCAAAAAAGACGAATTTTTAACAGAATTTAAGAGTTCTTTAATTTTTTATAAAACAATGAATTTTTAATAAAATTCGAGAATTCGCAATCGAAATGTTGAATTTTCAACGAAAAAAGATGAATTTTCAAACAAAAAGATTAATTTAACAGAAAAAATTTCTAAACCAATAAGTTGAAGTTTCAATTAAGAAAGATACATTTTTAAACAAAAAGATTAATTTACTATAAAATTGTTTTAAAATAAAATTGAAGAATTCGTTACCAAAATGTTGAAACTAAAACTAAAAAAGAGACATTTTTTAACAAAAAGATAAATTTAATACAAGAAAAAAAAAGAATTTTAGACTAAAAAAGATGAATTTTTAAACCAAAAGGTTTATTTGCTAGCAAAAAATATGAATTTTTAATAAAATTTAAGAGTTATAAACCAAGAAGTTGAAGTTTCAATTGAAAAAGATGAATTTTTAAACAAAAAGATTAATTTATACATCAACAAAAAATGCATTTTCAACTAAATAAGATGAATTTTTAAACAAAAAGCTTAATTTACTACCAAAAAAGACGAATTTTTAATAAAATTTAAAAGTTCTAAACCTAGAAATTGAAGTTTCAATTAAAAAAATGAAATTTCAAACAAAAACATTAATTTCCTATAAAACAATGAATTATTAATCAAATTCAAAAATTCGCAACCGAAATGTTGAATTTTCAACTAAAAAATATGAATTTTTGAACTAAATGGTTAATTTACTACCAAAAAAGACGAATTTTTAATAGAATTTAAGAGTTCTTTAATTTTTTATGAAACAATGAATTTTTAATAAAATTCAAGAATTCGCAATCGAAATGTTGAATTTTCAACGAAAAAAGATGATTTTTCAAACAAAAAGATTAATTTAACATAAAAAATTTCTAAACCAATAAGTTGAAGTTTCAATTAAGAAAGATACATTTTTAAACAAAAAGATTAATTTACTATAAAATTGTTTTAAAATAAAATTGAAGAATTCGTTACCAAAATGTTGAAACTTAAACTAAAAAAGAGACATTTTTTAACAAAAAGATTAATTTATACATCAACAAAAAACGCATTTTCAACTAAATAACATGAATTTTTAAACAAAAAGCTTAATTTGCTACCAAAAAAGACGAATTTTTAATAAAATTTAAAAGTTCTAAACCTAGAAATTGAATTTTCAATTAAAAAAATGAAATTTCAAACAAAAACATTAATTTCCTATAAAACAATGAATTATTAATAAAATTCAAAAATTTGCAACCGAAATGTTGAATTTTCAACTAAAAAAGATAAATTTTCAACGAAAAAAATGAATTTGTAAACAAAAAGGTTAATTTACTATAATAAAAACGAAGTTTTTATAAAATTCATGAATTCGCAACCTAAATTTTGAATTATCAACTAAAAAAGATGAATTTTCAAAAAAAAAAAGATTAATTTAGTACAAACAAATATTTCTAATGAAATAAAAGAATACTGAACCAAAAACTAGAATTATCAACTAAATTAGATGAATTTTTAAACAAAAATATTAATTTACTACCAAAAACATGAATTTTTAATAATAATAATAATTTAATAATGATATTTAAATATTTAAATAATAATAAATTTTAGAATAGAATTTTTCTAAATTCTGAAAGTATCCTTACTTTTACTAGGTAACGTTGTTTATGGACGATTCTTATCTCAACAGACGTATGGCCAATTGGACATTATCCGATCCGCAGAAATACTGATAAAACATCTAATAATTTTACGAGCAGTAATTTCCAAAAATTCTCCTGAGCCTTAAAATTACCATCGGTTGACCCCTTCAAAGAGAAATTGTTGTCACTCATGCGTCCCGCACTCACTCAGCGCGGCTCTTAATCAGCGTGAGGGCGGGAGTAAAGTTAGACGAGGTGAGCAAACGGAACCCTCGCTTCGGTTGTCCTTGGCTCGACCTGGTCGCCAAAAAACAATCCCTTAATCATTTTAACGCGGAACTTTTACTGCCAACACAAACATAGTTCGTATATCATAGCCAAGAATATGGTCTCACGTGGAAGGCACCTCAGGTGGCCACGCCTCGCCTGCATCAACAACCAGGAAACTCTACACGCGCCTTCTTACTTACGCGCACAGGGACACGCGCTTTCTCTTTATTTTTTTTTCGACCAATCAGCTGATGATTATTTCACGGCGCGCACGTGAGTTTGCACGTTCCGCTTCAACGCGTCTTACTTCCCTTTTGGTAATTACTCGGGTGACTCACTCTGGTTCAACTGAGAAAGGTACTCTAATTAATTATTATGAAGGTGATAAAGGAAAACTGCAGGGGAAGGCAAATCATATTTTTGACTTTTATTATTGTTGAGTCCCTCTTCAATTAGGAGATATTTTCAGTATTTTTCTAATTAGGGGTTCTATCTATTTAATTTATCTACTGCGCTGGTCAAAATTAATTTTTCACTTAAGAAAATCGAATTAAAATAGGGCTTGTCCTGGAAAGTGACTCAGGAACCATTAAATTAGAAATATCCTGAAAGAACGTTCAGAAAATTTATTTAATTCCCGGTTAAATGTGCCCTCTTTGACCTCTTACTGTACGTAATTTTTATTTTTTAGGAGTTTTTTTTGCTAGTTATTGCTAGTATAATTAGACAGGATTTCAGGGAACTTCATTTTCAAAATTACCTGCATTTTCCTTGGCTATTTTTACATTAGAATTGAAGAAATTTAAATTAAATTAAAATCAAATTTAAAATTATATTTAACATCCAATAATCAAGTTAATGTACAGAATCTCTGAAAATAAAACAAAACGTTGGTGAATATGATTTACAAATGTTTTTTCATTGTGATTTGATAATAATAAAAATAAAAAAGACAAAAGAAATAAAAAAAAGAAAAGAAATTTTTCTTTCTTCTTTGTTATTTTTCTCCACAATTTTTTTAAGGATATTTGATATTATTATTATTTTATTATATTATTATTTCTTCCGTTTATAAAGGTTCTACCTTTATAAACGGAAGAAATTTTTTTGTTGAGATACACATGTGAAGTTTTCAAATTTATTAACTTATTTTAAACAAAAAAATATATTTTCTACAATAAAATATGGAATTTTAACATAATATTTGAATTTTTAACCTAAAAAGATCATTCTCCATAAAAAAAATGTCAAGAGTTTATATTTTAATTAAAATAGATGAAATTTTTACCAATGAAAGAATTTTAAAACCAAAAAGACGAATTTTAAACAAATAAAAATTTTTCACTCATGAAATAAGATTTTATCTAAATTGTTTAACCTTCAAGCCAAAAGACGAATTTACTCTACATAAATTTCATTTTTAAAACAAAATGTGACTGTGCAGCTACAAATTAATTTTCTAGGAAACTGATGCATTTTTACCTACAAAAATGAAATTTCAAATCAAGAAAATTATTATTTTTTAACTAAAAAAGGATAATTTTCAACTGAAAAAGATCAATAATAAAAAAGAGAAGTTACATTTTCAGTTAAAAAAGATTAGTTTTCCACGAAATAGTTCAAATTTCAACCAAAGAGATGAATCTTCAACTGAAAATATAAATCTTGAACAATAAAAAATTATTACTTAAAAATTGAGTCAACCAAATCTTTCAAACACAATAGTTGAAAATTCAAAAAGAACAACAATTTTAAACCAAAAAGATGAATTTTTATTTTAAAAAAAGAAAAAATTTCTACTAAAATAAATGAACTTTTATACCAAGCCAATAAATGTTAAAAATAATTGAATTTTCATTAAAAAAAAAGATTCCAGTTTACCTTTCAAAATCAAAATATGAATTTTTAAACACGAAATAAGTTTTTACGAAAAAAATTGAGTTTTCAATCCATAAAGATGAATTTTTTTAACCAAAAAGGATGAATTCTTAACAAAATAGTGGGATTCCCTAACAAATAGTTGCATTTTTATCCAAAAAGGTGACATTTATACTAAAACAGATGAATTTTAAAAGATTTCAGTTTATTCTTTTCAACATCTAAATATTAAATTAAAAATAATTAAATTCTCTACAAAACATTTAAATTTTGAAGAAAACAGCAGAATTTTCAATCAAAAATGTTCAACAAAATTGTTGAAATTTCAAACAAACAGTTCGATTTTGATCCAAGAAAGATGTAATTTCTGCTAAAACGTGTAAATTTTTAAATAAAAAAAAATTAAATAAAAATTTCGATAAAAGAGTTCTATTTTTATCGAAAAAGATTTCAGTTAAATATTCAACACCGACTTTTGAAAAACCAGTGAACTTTTTAGAAAATACTTGAATTTTCAACAAAAAAGTTATATTTTTATCCAAGGAAAATGCAATAGTTTTTATCCAAAAAGATTTCAGTTGACTTATCAGCATCAAAATATGAATTTGGTACAAATATTTATTGTTCTATGAAAAAAGATTTATACATATCATCTGCCAATTTGTTGAATTTTCAAATTAAAGCGACGAATATCAAATTAAATCAACGAATTTTTAATTAAAAAGATCACTTTTTAACCAAAGGTGAAAATAGAAAGTTGTGATTTAAAAGAAACACATTTTAGCAAAATAGTTAAATTCTCAACTAAAGAGATAATTTCTCACCCAAAAAATGAATTTTTAACACAGAAGTTTGTCATACAACCAAGCAGTTCAATTTTCAACAAAAATTTTTAACCAATTTTCCGTACTCAACTTCCACTCTGCACGCTTTAGGAAAGTCAATGGCAAAAATAAAACTTCGCTGAATTTAAGTTTTCAATATAATTTTTAAAATGAGACCAAACATGTAATAAAATATTTAGTTATTCTCGAATTTTTATAAAAATGTGGAAGTTTGCCCAAAACCAAAATCGGTTGGTCGAGCAGCAGTCGAGGCGTCTTTTCTTAAGCTTGACTGTCGCTTGACCGACCGATTTTCGTCTTGGTCAAGCTTCCACATTTTTTACGATAATTCCAGAACCCGTAAATATTTTTTAAAGTTCGTGGTCTCAATTTAAAAAGGAGATTTCCTACCTAACTTTACAAAAGAAAAATTTTTTAAATTGATTTCCCGAAAGAATTAAAAGTGTTGCAATTCAGAATAAAAAATTGGTCAAAAACGGAAAATAGGGCTGTATTTCTGGAATTCTATCTGGGTTCATATTCTTCGAAATTATTTCGAGTATGGCTAAATCGACGCGGAATTAAAAAATCGATCCGATGCTATTGAGCTCTAGTTTTTTCGTAAACAATTATTATGAAATTCTAAGCTAGTCGGATTAATATTATTATAAAAAATGTTTATCACAATATTATTTTTATTGTTAAAACTTCTTTAAATTTCACTCGTTTGACGTGCAAATTTTTTTATGAAAATGATCATCCATTTATCCACATCACGCTTATCCTTGAGGATTCGTAATCGCATGGCTAAGATTTCGTAATAACGGAATCGCTCAATTAAAGTCTCAGATTCTGATCTAAATTGAACAGAAAATTCATTTTTTCTCAGGGACATCTTTTTTTCGCGTAATTTCCATCAATGTTTCTTTGTCTTCAATAAGTCATTTATGAAATAACAAATCCTCAATTTTCATAATTATAATCTCACAAAAACATCTACGATGCAAAAAATTACGTCAAATAAAAAGTGATCAACGCAATCAACGATATTAATACAGTTTGTAAAAACACGTTTTTATTAATACATTTTTTATTATTAACAAAAAGAATGTCATGATTTGTCTATAAATAAATATACACGAACTAGGATAAGCGATACTTTGAAACGTGATTAAATGTTTTAAAAAAAAGGACGAAACTTTTTTAAAAAATCATTTAAAATCTAAGAATTTTTCGAATTTTGAACGTTGCCTTCAATTCATGGTACGACCCAAGATATTTATAGAAAAATTCCGGAATTTATCACGTATATTCCTTCAAGTCTTATATTTAATTCAAGTCAATAAAATCTGAAGCATCTTTATGCGTTGCCGAAATATGTCTAAAATGTCCAAGCGTTTCTGCGTTGAGTTTCAGTGGGTGTTCAACAAGTGGGAAAAAATGACTTTTTGGACACAAAACCGTGAACATCCCAATACCGTCCCTGAGACGTTCCTAGGACGTCCGATGTCAGCACAATCAACGTCTCTAAGACGTCTAATGTCCTAAAGATGACCTAAAGATTTCCTAAAGACATATGACGTTCTCGGGACACGAAAGAACTTTCTTGGGTCGTTGCTAGGACGTTCTATGCCAGCACAACCAACATCTCTAAAAAGTTGAATCTCCCAAAGATAACCTAAGAAGTTTTAAAGACATAGGAAGGTGTTGGGATACCAAAAGAACGTCCTTGGTTCGTTCCTAGGACGTCCTATTCCAGCACAATCAACATTTCGAAGACTCTGAATCTCCTAAAGATGACCTAAGACGTTTTAAAGACATAGGAAGGCGCTGGGATACCAGAAGAACGTCCTTGGGTCGTTCCTAGGACGTCCTATTCCAGCACAATCAACATCTCGAAAATGTTGAATCTCCTAAAGATGACCTAAGACGTTTTAAAAGCATAGGAAGATGCTGGGATACCAAAAAAACGCCCTTAGGTCGTTCCTAGGGCGTCCTATTCCAGCACAATCAACATCTCGAAAATGTTGAATCTCCTAAAGATGACCTAAGACGTTTTAAAGAGATAGGAAGGTGCTGGGATACTCAAAGAACGTCCTTGCGTCGTTCCTAGGATGTCCTATGTCAGCCTAATAAACGTCTCCAAGAATTCCTATGTCCTAAAAATGACCTAAAGATGTCTTAGACATATGACGTTTTTTGTACATAAAATAACGTCCGTGGGTCGTTCCTAGGATGTCCTATGTCAGCCTAATAAACGTCTATAAGACGTCAAACATCCTAAAAATGTACTAAAGACTTCTTAAAGACACAGGGCGTTCTTGGGAAGTCTTTCGTCCTGGCATTAGGTGAAAAAATTTGGCAATTTTTTTATTTGACGTTCCACAAAATTCGTTTTTTTTCCATGTCAGTTTTCTTTATTAGGAACTTTATGACGATTTTAACAAAATTCACAATTTGTTAATTAATCTTATAATTTAAAAAAAAATTAACAACAAATACATTTTTCGGGAATTTTTCGACAAAAAAATTCGCTTTATTTCGATGTAAACTTTTTAAATTAGGAATTTCATGCTAATTTAAGCAAAATTTACAACTAATTGATCAATTTTATGAATTTTTTAAAAAAATTTATTTTTTCGTTTTTTTTTCTCGATGTTATACTTTTTAATTGGGATCTTCATAATAAATTTAACAACATTTATGATTAGTTAATAAATTTTATGATGTTTTTAAAACCAATTTTACAAACAAACGCATTATTCGGGTTCATTAATGGATTAAGTAATGAATTTGATATCGATAAAAAAGAATTTTTCTGTTGAAAATTCCTGATCAATGCATTTGTTTATTAAATTTGTTTAAAAAATCTTAAAGTTGATCAAATAATTATGAATTTTGCTGAAATTGTCATGAAGTTCCTAAATAAAAAGTGACATAGAAAAAAAACGAATTTTTCTTTCGAAAAATGCCTCGATAATGCATTTGTTTGTTAATTTTTTAAAATAATATTAACAATAGTAATCAGAAGAAGAAATTTCTTCATCGCGATATTGTTGTTTTCCAAATTTCTTGCAATATAAATATAAGAAACGTAAAATTATGGAAAATAGTAGAAAACATTCTTTAAAAAAATAATTTGTTTTTTAAAAAATATTTTTCGTGATTATACAATATTGGAATATTTTTTACTAAAGGTATTCTAGGAAACTCAGGTGATTTCAACAATTTTTCTGCTATAGTTGAGCACCGAGAACGTCAAATAGCCAAAATGGCCATTTTTTCATCATATTTGTTTATTTATAAAAAAATTAAAAGCCTAATTCAAAAATCAGATTTGATAACTCCCTTAGAAATCTTCTACGCTCTTTTCTACAATTTTTTTTTGTAAAATTCGGTCAATATTTGTGGTATGTACGTTATTTTGAACCAAGAAAGTCATCACCGACAGAAACCCAAAGCAGACGCCAGAAACGCTTGGACATTTGTTATCATATCTTCGGAACGCGTGAAGATTTCAAAAATGTTGTTAGCTCAAATTAAAAATGCGATTTCATAGATTACGTTATTTCAATTTCAGTTTCTTTTAAAAAGTTTCCTCAGTTACAGCACGAGTTGAGGTTCAGGTACAAAATGCAGCCGACTAAAAATTGACGCAGAAACGCTTGGACATTTTTAGTCATATCTCTAGAACTAACGATCAGAAATATTTCTTTCTAGAGTAATTCGATCCGCGGAATTTTATAAGCCTTTCAACGGTTTGAAAAAAAGTTTCTCGTTCTTTTTTTAGCGATTAATCACGTTTCAAGGTCAACAATAACGATTAATACCTAGATAACTGATCATTTGATTCCAAAATAAAATCTTGACTACTAGCCATTTTAGTAGGTTTACTACTCCGTTTTCGTATTCTTGCTGCCAAGAATGGTGTTAACAAACTCGGGTCTGGTTCGGGAATCGTTTCTTGAGAGATTTTGCGAATAGCCACACTTGCAAGATATCCTACTACCATCGTAATGGTCAGTCCTATGGGACTGTACCACATGTATGAGATGCGATAAAGATAGAAGTAGAATGACTTTTCGCCAGTTATTCTGAAATGTAGAAGAGATTAAATTTAAGATATTTCAAAACGCAACCTGGGTATACTCTACCCTTAGGGTAAACTCAGTTGAACGAAAAATTGGTAGTATTAAGTATCAATTTCTGGAAGCGTTACATTTTTAAAAGAAAAATATTAATTTAAAGGAATCTGTATTATCATCTGTTACCATCAATCAGTATAGATATCATACCATAATCTGGGACTGGATAGAAAATAAAATTTAAAACATTTTTAGATTAAATTTAAAAAAAAGATCTACTCTCTTCGCTCCACTGGGAATCGAATTACAGAATTGCATCAATTACAGAATTGCAGAATTGCATCAATTTCCGGAAGCGTTAAATCTTTGAAAGAAAAATATTAATTTATAGGAATCTGTATTATCATCAGAGATAGTTACCATCAATCAGTATAGATATTATACCACAATCCGTGACTGGATGGAAAATAAAATTTAAAAAATTTTTAGATTAAATTAAAAAAAAAGATCTACTCTCTTCGCTCCACTGGGACTCGAACCACAGAACTTCCGATTGCCGTCGGGTGTTTTTTCCACTAAGCTATTAGAGAGATCGAAAGAAGAATTTTTTTCTCCAAAATGTATGCTATGTCAAGCCAGGTGTAAGATTTTGTGATAAGAGTGGAGCGAAGAGAGTAGATCTTTTTTTATACAAAATTTAATTAAACATTTTTTCAATCTTATTTCCTATTGAGGTAGCCGGTATTTCTGAAAAAAGATTCTTCTTTCGATCCCTCTACTAGCTTAACGGAAATGCACCCGACCTTCACAACGTGGGGAAAAAGTAAATTTTTGGATTCAAAATACGATTCCGGCTGAACCTGTGGACCGATTTGGATGTTTTTTTTTTAAAGCTGACGAAATTTCAAAGAAAGCTGTCGAGCCTGAGTTTTAATTTAGTTTTTAAAATTTTGTTATAACAAAATAAATATGGCGAACAAAATTTAAAAAATTTCTATTTAACGTTCCAGGTGCTCGACAGTAATAAGAAAATTGTTGCAATCACCAAAGTTTCATAGATTTACATTATATAAAGATATTTCTTCATGATACAATAAACAAGAAAAAATGATATAAACAAATTATTTGTTGAGAATATGTTTTCTAAAATTTTCAATAATTTTACGTCTTTTAAAATTATATTACAAGAAATTTGAATGGAGACAATATTTTAATGACAAAAATTTTCCTCAAGAACATTCTTGTCAATATTATAAACAAATTTAATTGAAAAATGCATTATTCGGGCATTTTTCGCCAGGAAAATTTGTTTTTTTCGATATCATTTTTTTTTTAAATTAGGAACCTCATGAAAATTTCGGAAAGTTCATAATTTTGTTGATGAATTATATGATTTTATCAAACAAATGCATTATTCGGGCATCTGTTGACGAAAAATTAGTTTTTTTGTTATATTAGTCCTTTTAATTGAGCACTTCATGTTGATTTCAGCAACATTCATCATAAGTTCATAAATTTTTTGATTTTTTCAACAAATTTTATAAACAAATACATTAATTGAGCATTTTATCGACGGAAAAACTTTTTTTTGTGTGTCAATGTTTTTAAATTTGGAACTTCATGATAATTTTATAAACAGTTATTTTGTACTCAATCTTATGTTTTTTTCTAACGAATTTAATAAACAAATTCATTATTCGGGCATTTGTCGGCAGAAAAATTCGTTTTTTCCTGTATCAACTTTTTAAATTAGGAAGTTCATGATAATATCAGAAAAATTCATAATTTTTTGATCAATTTTATGATTTTTTTCAATAAATGCATTAATCAGGTATTTGCCGAAAGAAAAATTGTTTTTTTTTCTATGTATTATCAGCATTGGTTTTGCCGTAGCCTTAGAATAACAAAAAAGAATCTAAAGAGGCGTGAGAAATATTTTAAACAAATTCAAGATTGTAGCACAAAAAACAAATGAATTATCAATAAGTTCCCAATTAAGAAGACTGATATCGAAAAAAAATGATTTTTCCATCAATAAATGCCCTGATAATGCATTTCTTTTTTAAATTTGTTTTTAAATAAATACAAAATTTCTCAGTAAATTATGAATTTTGCTGAATTCATCATGAAGTTCCCAATTAATTGTTTTTTTGACTGAAAAGTAATTTTTTCATTGGAAGTATAACTATTTAATATTTGGTTGAAAAATTAGGTTTAGTTAAAAATGTGGACTTTTTTGGTATATATCAATTTTGTGAGCTGAAAATTAATCTTCTTGTTGGAAATTTAACAGTTCTAGTTCGAGACTCTTCACTTTAGTTGAAAATTCGTCGCTTTAGTTGAAAATGAATTTTTTATCTGAAAATTTAACTATTCAATTTTTGTTTGACAATTTATATTTTTAATTAAAAATTCATGTATTTTCTATAAAATTCGTCTTCTTTAGTAAAAATAAAATCTCTATTCCATTTTTGGTTAAAACTTGATCTTTTTAGTTAAAAATTTAACAATTTAATTAAAAATTGGTAGTTTTTAGAGGAAACTTCACGTTTTTTGTTAAAAATTCATATATTTTTTGAAAAATCGACTTTCTTGATAGAAAATTAATCTTCCGGTTTGAAAATTAATCGCCATGTTTTCAAATTTATTTCTTTTGCTTTAAAATTCAAGGACTGCATTTAAATATTCATCATTTAGGTTGAAAATTCATATTTTTGGGTAAAAATAAAACTAGTAGGTTAAAAGATAAATTAAATTTGTTTTATAAATAAATCTGTTTCTTTTTGATAGAAAAATAATTTATGTGACTGAAAATTTAACTATTCTATTTTTGATTGATAACTGATTTTTTATATTAAAATTCATCTATTTGTTTGAAAATTAATCTTTTTCTTTTGAAAATAAACTGTTTTATTGAGAATTATTGTTTTTTTTTAATTGTCTTTTTGGTAGGAAAATAATATTTTTAATGGAAAATTCAATTACTTGATTAAAAATTCATCTCTTTTTTTGAAAATTGCTTGTAAAGTTAGGAATTAGAAGTAGTTAAAATTTCAACAAAATAGTTGAATAATAAACTCTTGAATTTTTGAGTCACAAATATGAAACGTCTACAAAAAATTTATATTTGAACCCAATATTTTCAACAAAATACCTGAATTTTTAACCAGATTAATTAAAAACGCAAAATGGAATCCTTAAATTTTGATATAAAAAAATAATCTTCAAACAAAGATATGCATTCTCAGCAAAAAATAGAACAATTAATATTTAAAACAAAAAATATTTTGATGTAAATACAAAATAATTAAATATAAATTCAAAGAAACAAGACCAATTTCAACAAAATATTTACATTATAAACCATAATAGATGAATCTCCAATAAAATAGTTGTATTTTTAATGAAGAAGATAAGTTTTTAAAACCATAAAGATGAATTTTCAACCAAGAAAGATTTTTTATTCGAGAAAGAAAAAAATTAATTTTTAATAAAAAATGAAATAGTAAAGTTATCATTTGAAAGAAATATTTATTAAGAACATAGTTAAATTCTCAACTAAGGAGATAAATGGTGACACAAAAAATTAATTTATAATAAGGTAGTTTATCATACAACCAAGAACTTGAATTTTTAACCAATAGCGATGAATTTTCAACAAAGAAGTTAATTTTTAATCAAATATTTAAAATATGTACTAAAGTATTTAAATTTTGAACAAGAAAAGACGAATTTTCAATAAACCAGTTGATTTTCCATTCAAATAGGATTACTTTTCAATAAAATTGTTCAATTTTCAACCAAATAATTAATGTTCTAATTAAAAAAGAATGCGGAACAAAAAATATAATTTTAGAAGTTTTAAACAAAAAGAACGAATTTTAACTTTTTTCATGATTTTACCATTTTACTTTATGTTTCAGGTGAGTTCATTGTCCATGAATTTATTAAGATCCATAGCAGTTTTGAGTAAGTAAAAAAAATTCAATAACAACAACAAAAAAAGATTGTTTTGTTACAAAATACTTGAATCCTCAATCAAAAAGTTTCATTTTTCGCCAGAAAATATTAAATTTGTACCAAGAGAAATGAATTTTTGAACTAAAAATACGAATTTTCACCAAAAGAGTTGAATTATCAAGCAGGAAATATTTCCAGTAAAGGAAGAAAAAAAAATTAAGTTGTTCAATTTTCAACCCAAAAAGACATTGTATTTTTTGGGTTTGAAAGTCGATGTTAATTTGATAGAAATAAAATTTTAAAATTCTTACCCGGCGCTTAAAATACTGGTATTATTACCAGCGATAGTAAAATTACAGCCTTCCGTGGTGACCGGAAGAGGTGACAAAGGCGGTTTTGGTGTTCCTAAAATGATCCACATCATGAAGGATATTGCCGTTAATAATCCAATGACAGCTCCTTTTTCATTCGCCTGTTCAGTGAACATTCCTAAAGTGAAGATCCCGAGCAACGGACCATTGAAAGCGGCTGAAACCGCAATTGTTGCTTGGACTAAGCTTCCAAAATTACCAACAAGAAATGCAATAGCCAAACAAATGAATCCGATCGTAATGGCAATTATTTTTCCAAAAAGCGTAGCTCTTGCGTCCGACAGTTCCTCGTCTTTCTTATTGTAAAAAGGTTTTAAATAGTCCTCGACAGCTATTGCAGACAAGGAATTCAGTACTGCGGAAATTGTACTCAGACTTGCACTGAAAACACCTTTAGGGAATTTATTTTGTATTATAAATGTTGTCTGAAAGATTGAATGTTTTAGAAGCAGAAAACATCAAAACCAAAAACATGATAGTTTGGGCAAGAAGACGTTTACTGATAAGGAGAGGCTTTTTATTCCTATTTCGGGAAGAACAATGAAACAACTCATAAAATATTTAACTTTAAAAATACCAAAACATCGGTTCAATGAATTTGATGAATCTTAGAATAGATCAGCGATTCCCAAACTAGTGCCGCCGGCAGGGGGATGCCACCCCGGGCCGGGCAGCTAGGCAGGCTCAGAGGCAGACTCCCCTCTGCGAGCAGAAGGCTACTTTCCTCGACTTTCGTGTACGTACCATGAATGACCCTTTCATTGTTATGAACTTGAAATAACTGAAATTGTAAAGACTTAGCTCAATTAAATTTTAATTGGCTGAATGAATATCGTGATATAATTTAAAGAAAATGAAAACAAAGTTTTTGAACATCAGTTAATATCCGAACTAATAAATGAAATATTTACAAATCTTGTGAATGCAACAAAAGTGCGATAACTCTTGAAGTTATTATCCGATTTTCTTCTACCTTTTTTTAACGTTTATTTGATAATCTAACAAATCTAATGGAACTTATTAAAATTCTATTGATTAATATTTAACCAACTTTTCATTTTTCTCAACCGGCTCTAATTCTCTAACAACGAAAAGGTCAGTGAAGCAAGCAACCGAGCACGAACGACTAGCGTCCAGTGTCTCACTTGGGTTCCAGTATTGTGAAAGAATTTGAGGGTGGGGCCACTGCCGCTCCCCAGAAAGAGCATAAAAAGTTTGGAAGTCGCTGGAATAGATCATAGGGCAGAGCTGCCAGGTGGAGCCTGCAATTTACCCCCACCATACCGACCGTTTGGGAGTCGCAAAACAGAAGGTGCATGATTACCACTGTGAGTTCGTGTGTAAGCCGAAAATGCACGATTCGACTTCGGTTTTCTGCTGTATGATGATTGTCGATCTGAAAGCTTCGGAAGACTTCGGTGGTCTTCTATTGATATCTCGATCCGCATTTGAAAGAAATGGAAGAAATTGACGAATTTAATGTTTCGCGTGATTCTTCATCTCATGCATAAGTTGATTTTGAGGTTATGTTTTTCAGGTGTATATTAAGTATGAATATTATTACTATTATGTAAATTAATAATGATAATATCATAATTATAAAATATAGCATTAATTTTAATTAATATTTGACTAACTTTTAATAGAAATAGTTAAACTTTTAACTAAAACAATTAGTTTTCTGAAAAAGAATTTGAATAAGAAGATGAACATTCTTGTAGTTAAAAGAAATTAATTTTTAAACCAAAACAAACAAACAAAAATTCTACAAAATAGTTAAATTATCAGAAAAGGAATTTTTCAACTAATTTGATAAATTGTTAACAAAACAAACTAAATTTTTAACAAAACAGTTCCACTTTCCACCAGAAAAATTGAAAAAAAATAGTTGGAATTCTTTAAAGTGCTTTAAATTATTGAAATTAATTGAAAATTCTTTGAAATGTTTTAAAACACCTTAAATATTTAAAATTCTTTAAAATCTCTTGAAATTTTGCAAAGCTCTTGAAAATTCCTTGCAATTTTAAAAATACTTTAAAATATTTTAATTCCTTTAAAATCACATACTAAAGAATTGAAATCAATTGAAAATTCCTTAGAATCTAGTAAAATGTCCTAAGATGTATCAAATCCTTTAAAATCTCATATTAAATTACTGTAATAAATTGAAAATTCCTTAAAACCTTTTAAAATACTCTCAGATATTTCGGAACCTTCAAAATCTTTTGAAAAATCTTTACATCTTTTAAAGATTTTTAAGGCACTTTGGAGTTTTTTAAACAACCTTGATATAATTACTAAAATTCTTTGAAATTCCTCTGATTTTCAAAAATGAATTAAAAATTCAGTGAAATCTTCTTAAACATCCTCAAATATTCAAAATCCTTAAAAATCTGTTGAAATATCTTGAATTTTTTTAAAGCTCTTAAAAATATTCCTTGAAATTTTAAAAATACCCTGAAATATTTCAAACCTTTAAAATCTCATATTAAATTACGAGTACTGTGATCAATTAAATTTCTTTGGAACCTTTTTACATACTCTCAAGTATTTTGAAACCTTCAAAATCTTTTCAAACACCTTGACACCTTTTAAAGATTTCTAAAGTCCTTTGGAATTTTAAAAAATAACTATGCTAAAATTGTTAAAATTCTTTGAAATTCCTTGAAATTATAATAATAAATTGAAAATTACTTGACATCTTTTAAAGCATTCCGAAATATTTTTAATCTTTTGAAATTTCTGGACATTTTTTTCAGCTTTTGAAAATTCCTTCAAATTTTGAAAATTCCCTGAAATATTTCAAATCCTTCAAAATATCATATTAAATTACTGTAGTCAATGAAAATTCTTTGGAATCTTTAAAATTCTCTCAAATTTTTCAAATTCTTCAAAATCTTTTGCAATTTTTAAAAATAAGCCTTCTGAATATTTTTTAATTTTTTGAAATTCCTGTAAATAGTAAAAATAAATTGGAAATTCTTAGACATCTTTTAAAACATCCTCAAATATTTAAAATCCTTACAAATCTTTTTAAATGTTGTAAAGCTTCAGATTGAAATTAAAAAAAGAAGAGTTTCAAAACGTTAAATAGTGAAATGTTTGTAGATTAGAGTTTTGGAGATTTAATCAAAATTTCAAGGAATTTTCAGAAGCTTAAAAAAATGCTTAAAAAAAAATATTCGGTTCGGTTTTGATTCCTCTAGAATCAAACCGAAGGGCCTATGACAAAGCCACCGAACGCGTCCTCGGGTTGCGGATAGAGGGTCCCTGTACCAAGGGTTTCTGCTGAATATGGTTACAAAAATAAATAGGCAGTCGCGGACAATTGTCCAGGGGTGGTCCCGAAGGAATTAACCCCCAAGCGGAGGTGTGAAAACCGTGCCGAAAGCTGAATGGCACCAGGGTGAGGTGTCTAGAACGGTGACTCTGGGATACCAGACCAAACAATGCCGACCAATCTAGAGCTGGGGGAGCCATTGAAAATGGATTCAATGCGATGGATCGGCGGGATCTCGTGACCTTTGGGTGGACGGAGTAACTGAATCACGACTTGCCAGACTGCTACGATGCGAGTGTGGCCCGTGAACGGGGTTACATGGCACGGCTGCATGCTCTGTGGTGCGAGAAACACCCGGAGC
>NC_046658.1:130814469-130827675 GCF_010883055.1 Belonocnema kinseyi | reverse complement strand
GCGATTTCGCTGGAAGCGGGTGCAATTTTTCAGATTAGCACCCGCTCCCGGCGAAATCCTGCGGTTGTCCTTATGACAAATTTTTAATATATATATATATATTATTGATGATAATATTATAATTATAAAATATTATATTAATATTGATGAATAGTTGACTAATTTTTAATAGAAATAGTTTAACGTTCAACTAAAACAATTAGTTTTCTGCAGAAAAGATAAATTTTGAGTAAAACACAGAAATTAATAAAAAAATTGTTTTAATTTTTTTCAACATAATAGTAAAATTTTTAAACAAAAAGTTAAATTTTCATCCATACACCTGAATTGTATTCTAAAAAAGGGCATTTTAAGTAAAATACATGAACCAAAAAACTAGCTAACAACAAAGACTAATTTTCTATCATTAAAATCAATTGAAAATTCCTTGAAATCTATTAAAATATCCTAAAATATATCAAATCCTGTAAACTATCACATTAAATTTCTGTAATCAATTCAAAATTCCTTGGAATCTTTTAAAATTCTCTCAAATTTATCCAATCTCTTAACATTTTTTGAAATACCTACAACATTTTTTTAAATATTTCTAAACTAAAGTACTTTGTAATTTTTTTAAATAAATCTTTTCAATTTTTTGAATTCTTTGAAATTCCTTCAAATTATAAAAATAAATTAAAAATTCTAGAACACCTTTCAAAACATTCTCAAATATTTAAAATCTTTTGTAATTTCTTGAAATTTTATTAAGTTTCAGATTGAAATTTAGAAAACATTTACAAATTTTAGAAGGGTTATTTAAAAAAAAACCCAAAGTACTCTAGAAACCTTAAAAAAAAAGATTCTAGGTATTTCAAAAGATTTTGAAGAATTTAACAAATTTGAGAGAATGTTAAAAGATTCCAAGGAATTTTCAATTGATTACAGTTTAATATGAGATTTTAAAGGGTTTTAAATATTTCAGGGTAATTCTAAAATTTAAAAATATTTTAAAGGATTTTAAATATTTGAGGATGTTTTAAAAGATGTCAAGTAATTTTCAATTTATTTGTAGAATTTAAAGAAATTTCAAAGAATTAAAAAAAATTTAGAAGGGTTATTTAAAAAAATTCCAAAGTACTTCAGAAATCTTAAAGAAAAGTTCTAGGTATTTCAAAAGATTTTGAAGGATTTAAAATATTGGAGACAATTTTAAAAGATTCAACGTAATTTTTAATTGATTACAGAAATTTCATATGACATTTTAAAGGATTTGAAATATTTCAGGGTATTTTCAAAATTTCAAGATATTTTCATGAGCTTCAAAAATTTCAAGAGACTTCAAAAGCTTTGTAAGGATTTTAAATATTTAAGGTTGTTTTAAAAGATGCCAAGGAACTTTCAATTAATTTCAATAGATTAAAATGAGATTTCAAAGTATTTGAAATATTTTAGGGTATTTTTAAAATTGCAAGGAATTTTAAACAGCTTAGAAAAGTTTCAAGAGATTTTAAAGAGTAGAAATTGTATCATTTCTAATTCAAAGCATTTAAAATTGAATAGTCTTATTTTAAATTTTGAAAATTCGCAAGAACTTTCTTCTGAAGATTATCTTTTTTATTCTAAATTTTATTATTTGGTTGAAAATTTAATAAGTTTCTTAAAAAGACAACCATTTTAGTTGCACATTGTTTACAATTCTTATTTTATTATTATAAAGTGAACTGAAATGTTCTTTGGATGAAAATTTAACTATTAAAAAAAGGTTATTTTTATTTTATCCATCGGTTTAGTAGAAATTTCATATTTTTTAAAATAAAAATGCAACTTTTCGATTGAAAATTCAACTCTTTTTTCGAAAGTTTGTCTTTTCGATTTTAAAATTTACCTGCTTTAGAAATTTAACTATAAAATTAAGAAATTTAACTATATCGCAGAAAATTTATTTTTGTTTACAATTTATATTTTGGTATGCACAAATAAACTGAAATCTTTTCTGGATGAAAGTTTCACTTAAAAAAGGTATTTTTTATTACAAATTCATCTGGTTTCGTACAATATTTAAACTTTTTTGGATAAAAATGCAACTGTTTGGTAGAGGATTCATCAATTTTGTTAAAAAGTCATAATTTTTGGTTAATAATTCGTCTTGGATTGAAAGTTTAATTATTTTGTTGAAAATTAATCTTTCGTAATTGAAAATGCAACTACTTGGGTAAAAGTTGAATTCGAGATTGAACTACATTGTTAAAAATATATTATTTTGATTGAAGGCTTATGTTTTGGGTTTAAAATTTAATTGTTCATTAGAAAATACTTTATTTTGATTTAAAATTCATTTTTTAACAGAAAATGTAACTTTTCCATTTTTTTAAGATTGATCTTTTTTAGTTTAAAATTCGCCTTTTTTGGTAACAAAAATTTTGTTTAAAAACTTATTTTTTTGGGGTAAAGATGCATCGTTTTCTTGGAATATTAATTTTTTGCTGAAAAGTCATATTTTTTGTTTAGAAATTCCATTTTTGTAGAGAAAATATGTCTTCTGGCTCGAAGGTTCAATAATTCAGATAAACTTTGATCTATTTTTTGAGTGAAAAATCTTTATTTGATGGAAATTTGTCTTTTTGGTTTAAAAATTTTCTGTTGTTGTATGAATGTCATTCTATTTTTTAATTGAAATATAAACAATGGCAAGTTTTTTAAAATAAATCATTAAGTTTTAAAATATTTTAGTAGGAAATTGAACTGTTTTGCTGAAAATCCGTTTTTTTTTTTATTAAGAATTAGGTTTTTAACAGTGAAGTCAACTATTTTATTTTTGCTTGAAAATTAATATTTTTCTGGATGAAAATTTAACTCTAAGTGAAAATTGAATTGTTACATTTTTTGTTAAAAATTGACCTTTTTTAGTTCAAGATTAAAAAATTTGGATGAAAAATTGTGTATTTTCAATTGAAAATTAAAGTATCTTGTCGATAATTCACGCATTTTAATAAAAAATCGATTTGTTGTTGTTGTAGAAAATTATCTTTTTTTAAAGTTTACTTTTTTGGTGAGAAATTTAAGCATTCCAGTTATATATTTATCATTTTTCTTAAAAATTCAGCTTTTAGGTTGAATATAAAATTACTTGGTTGAAAGTTAAAATCATTTGATAAAAATTAATTTTTTTTTGTTAAAGATTCATTATTTTTATTAAAAATTTATTTTTGAGTTAAAAAAGGAAAAATTTGTTTGAAAAATGGCGTTTTCTTTGTGTGAAAAGGATTTTGTTGTGCCGAAAATTTAACAATTTTGTTGCAAATTTTTGAAAAATTGTTGTTAATTCGTTTATTTTTTATTGAAAATTTTCTTTTTTTATAACTAAAATAACAACTATTATTTCATTTGAATATTCCATATTTCTAGTTAAAAATTCTTCTCTTTGGTTGAACATTCATTTTTAGACTAAAAATTTAATTATTCAATTTTTGGTTGAAAAATGATCTTGTTTAGTCGTCATTGAATATTAACTTTTTTTGGTAGAAAATTTAACTATTTCAGTTGAAGATTAATTGTTTTAGAAGAAAATCCATCCTTTTGTTTAAATACAAGTATTCCAGTTTAAGATTCCTCATTTTAGTTTAAACAAATTTTTTAAACCTTTAACTATTCAATTTTCTTTGGAAAACTATTTTTTTTTCAAATAAAAAATTTGATTAAATATTTGTCTTCTTTAATTAAAATTCAAGTATTTTGTTAAAAATCATGTATTTTATTGAAAAAGTATATTTTGAGATAGAAAATTAATCTTTTTTTTTTGAAAATTATTCATATTGTTTAGAAATTCATCTTTTTGGTACAGGATTCGAGCATTCTAGATAAATATTCATCCTTTTAGTTGAAAATTCATTTTTTGATTAAAAATTTAACTATTTCAGTTCAAAATTCATAATTAAATTTTAAAATTAATTAATTTTGCATTTTTTTTCTCTGTAGCGTTAAAGGATGTTTAAAATGAACCTTATGAATTAAAATAAATATTTGCGTTTTTTTAGCAAATATGGATGTGTTAGTTTTATTTGACCGGAAAAATGAAAAAACTTGATCAGGAAAAACCGGGGAAAATCGGGAAATAACCAGGAATTTGAAATCTTCCGCCGAGTGGCTACCCTCTTTATGAAAAATAATGTTATTGTTTACAAGCTTATCATGGGTTAAACCTTTATCATTTTGAGGTTGGAAGCATTTTATTTACAAAATTTTAATCTGACCACGTGATCATAGCACCAGGTGGTTCTAAAAATTTTTCTTGTTCATATTTTATTTAATGAATTTAACCTATTTAATGGCATGTGATTAATTAGAAAAAGATTAAAATTACGCGAAAAGATTGCATTTAACTATCTTTTGGTGTTCCTAACTCATTTTTGTGAAAAAACTGCGATAGGACCCTATTGTTCTAAGTTCACGGTTTCTCGAATCTTTTCTGTTAGAAGATGAAAATCGTTTAAAATATTTCAATTGTCTACATTTCCTATCTTTTCAATTTACTCACTTATTATTTATTTATGAACCTTCGTGTTCATTCTTAATGATAATATTTGTTGTCTAATTGTAGCTTCAATATCAAACCTGAACGGTGTACTTTCAAAGTCTAATCTCAATTTCTCTTTTGCAATAAAACCAAAATCAAAATTATTGTAAAAAAATAAAATGAATTGTTACACACCTGACACGAAAAGACCCGTGAGACCAGGAAACTTGGACAACCTCTCTGCGGCGAAATATGGCATGATTTTATCATAGGAAGATATCATTCCAGAAGCTACTGGATCACAGTTGTGATATACTGTGTACAACACAAGTCCGGAAAATACAGTCAGGAAACATAGTCCTATCATGAGAGGCCAGTTCAAATATAGAGACACTCTAGCAGCTGTGAGACTCCTGGAAAAAATGTAATTGATTGGATGTTTAAAGATTAAGCATAGACGGGTCAATTAGGAGTTGTTCGCTCCATGTTCTAAAATGTTTCATGAAAATTTGAGTAGAAAATATTTTCTAAAAGGTCTGCATTGGGATTGAAATGTTTGTTCAGATAAGTTGGAAACATTTTAGACCCTGGTTTGCTGATTTACTTACTTAACAGTCAATAATCTCTGTATTTGAACTTGATTCGTTCCATACAAGGAAATGAAAACGCACATTCCTCCTATAGTTAAGCCCCACCAGGTGTGACGAATTGTGGGATCGAATCGAAAACTGTAGAAAAAATTTTTAATTGATAACATGACAACGATTGTATTTTATTTGCAGAAGCAAAGATAAAAGTTTATTATTTTGCTTGTCAAACAACTTTCGTGACAACAGAAATTGGAATCAGATACTCTTGGTGTTTGCACTTTCATTTCAATCCAGACTCTACTTCCTTATGTGATAAATATCAGTTGCAAATGAAGAAACTTTTCTTTAAAGACAGCATATCTGCTACGAACATGTATGAATCAAATTTTTAGATTATAAAATGAAACAATAAATTTCAAACCTGATCTTTAATTTGCAATAACAGAAGAAATTTAGTTTGATCACTATGTTTCAAATCACTTTTAAAGGTTTTATCTCTCCAAAATGGAACATTTTTATTTGGAAACATCGAGTTTAAGGCCCTTTATCAGAATTTGTAATCGGTTCTGAATTTTGGGGTCGCACAGTTAAATATTTTTGTCTAATTTTTTGCATACCTCATCTAAATAACCATATCTCGAAGCAAGCAGATCCTGTTTTCAAAATAAAATGTTTACATTTTGATTAATTATAAAAAACGTGAGTACAGTAGCACTTAAATAGTAGTGATGCTCAGTTATAGCTGTCCTGGCATTTCCAGAGCGAGCTTGTTCACCCTCGTCAAACTCCAGTCGGCAGACTCCCCGAAGGGAGTCGAATTATCCGGAAGGAATGCACCCGGGCATTGTTATGAGATTTCGCTCACTTATAAAAACTAAGATTATGAAATCATTGATCAACTTAATTTCATTTAATAGAATGAATTTAATTATATAATTGCAAGAATTGAAAAAAAAATCGGATAATATTTCCAGTAATAATGTAAATCTTTGCGGAATAAGTAACTTATGTGCATTAATACTGCACTTTTCTACCAAAGTAACGCTAAAGATGGAATTTTGGGGAATTTTTTTTACATGAATAACTTTTTATTTATAAGTAGATTATTTTCTACTATACTTTACATAATTCTAAATTGTTTAAACAATTATTTTTTATTTTTACAATTGTTTCCCTTTGTATGTCATAAGAATAGTGAAATGTTGCTTTCTGCAGAATATTTAGTACTTAAAAGAAATTCATTTGATAAACAATTTTTACCCTGTAAACCGAAAAACACTCTGCACTCTACTTATGAATTAAAGATTATTCATGTGGAAGAAATTTAAAAAATACCGTTTTTGCTTGAATATGGTAGAAAATTGCGGTGTAAATGCACAAAAGTTCTTTATTCCCTTCAGATTTACATTATTACTGTCAATATTAACCGATTTTCATGAATCTTTTTTTAAATTTCTTGGACTTATATAAATAAATTCATTCTGTCAATTGAAATTGAATTAATAAATGATTTTATAATCTAAGTTTTTGTAACTAGTCAAAATCTCACAGAAATGCCCGGGTTCCTTCATTCCGGATAATTCGACTCTATTCGGGGAGTCTGCCGACTAGAGTTTGACGAGAGTGAACGAGCTCGCTCTGGAAATGCCAGGACAGCTCTATAACTGCGCATCACTACTATTTAAGTGCTACTGTACTCACGTTTTTTTTATTATTAATCAAAATGTAAACATTTTACTTTAAAACCCGGATCTGCTTGCTTCGAGATATGGTTATTAAGATTACGTATGCAAATAATTAGACAAAAATATTCAATTGTGCGGGATAAAGATTCAGAACCGAATACTCTATTGCTAAATATCTTAAACCAAAAAAAGAACTTTCACCATTCATTGATTGTGTTATCGGTTGCAGAAAACAATATTTTTTTATGATTGACGGTTAAAAAATTGTATGTTTTTCTAGAAACTACTAAATATCTTGAAGAAAATAATTTATAATAATAAACTATAACTTAATAATTAAAGTCAGACTTATGTACAAAATACTTGGAAACACTCTACTTATAGATTAAAGATTATTCATCTGGAAAAATATACCGTTTTTGGCGAGAATTTGGTAGAAAACTGCGGTGTAAATGCACAAAAGTTCTTTATTTTGTACAGATATACATCATTACTGCAAATATTAACCGATTTTAATTATTATTTTTAAAAATTGTTAATTATATAAATAAATTTATTCTGTTAATTGAAATTCAATTGATCAATGCTTTTTTAATTTCAGTTTTTGTAACTGGTTGAAATCTCATAACAATTCCCGGGTTCATTCATTCCGGATAATTTGACTTCAAACGGGGAGTCTGCCGACTGGAGTTTGACGAGGGTGAAAATTCTCGTTGTAAAAATATAAGGACAGCTATAGCTGAGCCTCACTGCTATTGTTCTCTATTTCGGCCTGAAAATTCAGAACCGAATACTCAATTGCTAAATATCCTAAGCAAAAAAAAAGCACTTCTACCATTCATTGATTGTGTTATAAATTGCAGAAAATAATAGATTTGTTTTCGAGTTACGGGTAAATTTGTTTAACAAATTCAGTTTTTTTTACAAAGTTCTAAATATCCCGAAAGTATAATTTATAATAATAAACCATAACTGAATAATAAAAGTCAGACGTATGTAAAAAGATTTTGGAAACACTCCACTTATGGATTAATGCGATGTAAATGCACAGAATGTAAGGATTCACATTATTACTGCAAATATTAACCGATTTTCATTCACCTTTTTTCAATTGCTTGTAATTATGTAAATAAATTCATTCTGTTAATTGAAATTTAATTGATCAATGATTTTACAGTGTCTGTTTTTCTAATTGGCTGAAATCTCATAATAATGCCCGGGTCCATTCATTCCGGATAATTCGACTCCAATCGGGGAGTCTGCCGACTTTTTAAAAATTATTATACAAATGTGTTCAACCTTGCGGCCTCAAAATTTAGAACCGATTGCCATTCTGATAAAGGACCTTAAATTGTGTGACTGAATTTAAAACAAAAAGGTTTTTTCCTTTTGAAAGATCATTGTTGTTTCCCTGACCTAAAATCAAAGAATATTCACCATCCTTAAATTCTCTGCATCTTATTTTAAACCCTGATACCTTTTTCTTAATTTTCTATAAGAGAAGACATTAATTTTGACGACTCACTCGAAAAATTCAATTCGTCGTCCTTTCTCCGAGATTTCCCACACTTGTGAGAGTTCGCCATCTAATTCATAGGTAGCCACCCCAAGAACGGCAAAAAGCGCAGCGAACATAAGAAAGCCTTGAAAGACATCTGTAATTAATACGGCTTTAATACCTCCGATTGTTGAGTAGAAGGTACAAATTATTCCAATCAGCAAAATGCTCATAGTTCCAGAAAGTCCTGTCGTTGCTTCCAAAGCTAGAGACGGAGCATAAAGTACCACACCGGTATATAGAATTAGTTGCAATGAGTTTGCAATGCTTGCTACCATCCTGCTCGTTGAACCAAAACGCTTTTCTAGATACTGTGAAACATATCAGGCTGTGTATAACGAGGCTACATTTTATGGACTTCTGAGAAACGCAAAAACCAATTTCCGCTTTTCGTTTCGTATAGGTTTCCCAGCCCAACTAGGTTCTGTATTTAGCTCTTCAAAATAAAATAAAAATATCTATTTTTTAGTATGTAGACTTTAAAAATAATACATGCCTTGGACTTACGTCACAAAATTGTTCCAAATCAAAAAAGCTGGCTATGCTAATAGTTTATCTAATTGCTTGCTGTTGCAACTATTTTTTTAGGTTTATAATGTTCAGACTTTATAATTGGGACTAGATAATTTTACACTGGGAAAATTTAGTAAAGAAACAAAGGAATTACAAGGGATATCAAAATATTTCAAACAATTTGAAATATTTGAGGGTACTTTAATTTTACAAAATTTTTTAATCGATTTCAATAATTTAAAGATATTTTAAAGGATTCAGAAGATTGCATCGTATTCCTGAAGGTTCCAAGGAATTTTAAAAGGATTTGAAACATTACTAATGATATCAAAATATTTCGAAATTTTTAAAATATTTTTAAGGGTTCTTTAAAACTACAAGATTTGTCAATCGATTTGAATGAATTGAAGGAAATTTAAAAGATTCCAAAGAATCTTGAAGAGAATTAGAAGATTTTAAGGGATATCAAAATATTGCGGAAAGTTTGAAATTTTTGAGAGTATTTTAAAACGTCAAGATTTTTCATTCGTTTTTAATAATTTATAGGTAATTTAAAGGATTTAGAAAATTTAATTGTATTTCTAAAGGTTCCAAGGAATTTAAAAACGATTTGGAAGATTTCAGGGTATATGAGAAGATTTCAAAGAAATTGAGATATTTGAGGGTATTTAAAAACTCGCAAGATTTTTCAATCGATTTTAATAAACTAAAGGAATTTAAAAGAATTTAAAGAATTTTGTGGTATTTTTAAAGCTTCCGAGGAATTTTAAAGAGATTTTAAGGGATATCAAATGATTTCAAAGAATTAAAAAATTTTAAGGTTATTTTAAAAATCTAAGATTTTTCACTCGATTTCAAATTAAAGGCATCTTAAAGTATTGAAAAGGTTTCACGATATTTCTAAAGATTCGAAAGATTTTTTTTTGAAGAGAATATGAAGATTGTACGAGATATATAAATATTCGGAAGAATTTGAAATATTTGAGGGTATTTTAAACATCCAAGATTTTTCAATCGATTTCAAATTAAAGATATTTTGAAGGATTTGAAAAATTTAATTGTATTTTTAAAGATTCCAAAAACTCTTAAAGAGAATAAGAATCCAAGGATTTTTCAATAGGTTTTAATAATTTGAAGGATTTTAAAGTATTTGAACGATTTTGTGGTATTTTTGAAGATTCCGAGGAATTTTAAGGAAATTTTAAAGATTTCTAGGGATATCAACACATTTCGAAGAATTTGAAATAGTTTAGGGTATTTAAATAGACTCTCAGTTTTAAAAGTTTTAAAAGACTTTACATAAATTGGAGAATTTTTAAGGATTTCAAATATTTGGTAGTATTTTTGAAGACTGCGAGGAATTTTAATGAAATTTTAAAGATTTCAAGGGATATCAAAAAATTTTAAAAAATTTTAAACATTTGAGAGTACTTCAAAACTCAAAGATTTTTCAATAGATTTCAAAAAGTTAAAGGAATTTTAAAGCATTTTGAAAATTTTATGGTAATTTTAGAAATTTCAAGGAATTTTAAAGAATTTCAAAAACTTTATGGTATTTCTAAGATTCCTAGGGGTTTAAAAGGATTTCCAAAATTTTATGATATTTTAAAATATTCTGAGGAAAATTTAAGAGATTTTAATGGAATAAAAAAGTATTTTAAAGATTTGAAATATTTTAGGTAGTTTTAAAACACCAAGATTTATTAATCGATTTCAATAAATTAGCAGGATTTGAAGGACTTCAAAGATTTTATGGTATTTGAAAAGATTTTGAGGAATTTTGAAGAGATTTCAAGGGATATCAAAAGATTTGAAAGAACTTAAAAAATAAGGGTTTTTTTAAACCTAAGAGAATTTGCAATATTTAAGGGTATTTTAAAAATCCAAGATTTTTCAATAGATTCGAAATTAAGGACATTTTGAAAGATTTCAAAGATTTTATTATGTGTATAAAGTTTCCGAAAACTTATAAATAGAATAAGAAATTTTAAAGGATATAAAAAATTTTCAAAGAATTTAAATACTTAAGAGTTTTTTAAGATTACAAGGAGTTTTTAATAGATTTAAATAAATCGAAGTATTTTAAAAGATTTCATAGATTTTTTGGTATTTTTAAAGATTGTTAGAAATAATGAAGACGTTTTTAAGAAACAAAATGATATCAAAACAATTATAAAGGATTTGTAATATATGAGGGTATATTAAAACTCCTAGAATTTCCAATTTTATATAATTATTTCGAAGAATTTAAAGAAATCTCAAGGAATCTCAAAAGATTTAAAAGAATTTGAAATTTTTTAGGGTATTTAAAAACTCCAAGACTTTGCAATCGATTTCAAATTAAAGACATTTGGAAGGATTTCAAAGATTTTTTTTAATATTCCGAAGATTCTTAAACAAACTAAAAAGAATGTAAGGATATGAAAAGATGTCAAAAAATTGAAAATAGTAAAGATGCTAAGGACTTTTCAATCGATTTCAAAGAATTTTAAAGAAATTTCAAAGATTTCAAGAATTATCAGAAGCTTTTTAAGAATTTGAAATATTTAAGGACGTTTTAAAAGTCCAATATTTTTAAATCGATTTGAATAATTTCAAAAGTATTTTAAAGAATTTCAAAGACGTAATGGTATTTTGAAAAATTTTATGAAATTTTAAAGTGATTTTAAATATCTTAAGGGATATCAAAAGATTTAAAAGAATTTGAAATATTTTAGGGCATTTTTAAACTCCAGGATTTTTCATTCGATTTCAATAATTTGAAAGTATTTTTAAAGATTTCAGAGATTTCATGATATTACAAAAAATTTCAAAGATAAAACAAATTGTATGACACTATTTTGCTACTATTTTTTATAATTAATGGTACTGTTGACACTATCCGAAATTTTTCTAATGAGTCTGAGATCTGAAAATATAAATATTTTAATAAAAAAAAAAAAACCCCACCATCGTAAATTATTTACACGGCTAACTCGAGCGGAACTGAAGTCTCTGCTGACCTTGAAACGCAAAAATACAATTTTGTAATTTAAAATTTTTTTTCAAAAAAATTGAAATCGACAGGACTAAGTCTTTAAAATTGTATCCTTAATTTGAGCCAAGAATACTTCAAAATCTTCAGTGGTTTCTGATTTATGATCAAAAATTCAGAAACCTATACTTTTTTTCTAATTTTGTCGAATTGAATTAAAGACAAGACATTGAAGACTATGTTGTATCAAATTCAGATTGTTGATAAAAATTTCCTAGGCCCCTTCATAGGTTGAAGTCAAGCTAAAAAATTCGAGAAATTCTTGAAGTTCTTTTTTTGAACTTCGTTTTGAATAATGATTCACGTTTAAAAGTCAGGAGTGATTTTTATTATCTTTGGAGCTAGCCCTTAAGGACTTCTCCAACAAAAGTGCATTTTTAATTTTAATTTGGAATGATTAAAATAATCACCTCGAAGACACTTTTTGTTTGAAGTTCCCAAAATACTGGCAGGTAAAAATGAGCCACAATCGGCGTTCCAAAGGCGAATCCTACGTAAAACATCGTAAATTGTGTACCACGTGTGTATACTTCTGCACTAATTCCAAGCAGTGTAATTGCGGACATAAAAGATACCATCAAGGCGATCGCTAGAGGAATTATGCTCATGGACCTATTTGCTGAGAAATATTCCTATAATAGTATAATTACAAGATTAGAATTGGCGATTTAAAAGATAAAATAGAAACAGTTTTATCATTCCACAATCTGTGAAAGTAGAAATTAAAACCATCTATTAAACTAACTCTTTAAATAACAGAAAATACTTGGCGTCATTTCTGACTAGATGGAAAACAAATTTTAAAAATTTTAAAATTAAATTTTCTGAAAAAAGATCTTCTCACTTTGATCCTCTGGGAAACGAAAAAAGATCTTCTCACTTTACTCCACTGGGAAACGAAAAATGATCTTCTCCCTTCGCTCCAGTGCGAAACGTAAAAAGATCTTCTCACTTCGCTCTAGTTGTAAGCAAAAAAATATCTCACTTCGCTCCAGTGGGAAACAAAAAAAGATCTTCTTACTTCGTTCCACTGGGAAACGAAGAAAGAGCTTCTCACTTCGTTCTATTGGGAAACGAAAGAAGATCTTTTCACTTTGCTCCAGAGAACAACGAAAAAAGATTTTTTAACCTCATTCCACTGGTAAACGAAAAAAGATCCACTTCGCTCCACTGGGAAGCGAAAAAAGATCTTCACTCCAGCGGGAAACGAAAAAAGATCTTCACACTTCGCTCGACTGGGAAGCGAAAAAAGATTTGCTCACTTCGCTCAAGTGGGAAGCGAAAAAAGATCTTCTCTCTTCGCTCCAGCGGGAAACGAAAAAAGATCTTCT
>NC_046658.1:130813158-130814369 GCF_010883055.1 Belonocnema kinseyi | reverse complement strand
GATCTCACTTCGCTCCAGTGGGAAACAAAAAAAGATCTTCTTACTTCGATCCACTGGGAAACGAAAAAAGAGCTTCTCACTTCGTTCTATTGGGAAACGAAAGAAGATCTTTTCATTTTGCTCCAGAGAACAACGAAAAAAGATTTTTAACCTCATTCCACTGGGAAACGAAAAAAGATCTCACTTTGCTCCACTGGGAAGCGAAAAAAGATCTTCTCTCTTCACTCCAGCGGGAAACGAAAAAAGATCTTCATACTTCGCTCCACTGGGAAGCGAAAAATATTTGTTCACTTCGCTCAAGTGGGAAGCGAAAAAAGATCTTCTCTCTTCGCTCCAGCGGGAAACGAAAAAAGATGTTCACAATTCGCTCCACTGGGAAGCGGAAAAAGATTTGTTCACTTCGCTCCAGTGGGAAGCGAAAAAAGATCTTCGCTCCAGCGGGAAACGAAAAAAGATCTTCTCACTTCGCTCTAGTTGTAAAGAAAAAAGATCTCACTTCGCTCCAGTGGGAAACAAAAAAAGATCTTCTTACTTCGTTCCACTGGGAAACGAAAAAAGAGCTTCTCACTTCGTTCTATTGGGAAACGAAAGAAGATCTTTTCACTTTGCTCCAGAGAACAACAAAAAAAGATTTTTTAACCTCATTCCACTGGGAAACGAAAAAAGATCTCACTTCGCTCCACTGGGAAGCGAAAAAAGATCTTCTCTCTTCACTCCAGCGGGAAACGAAAAAAGATCTTCACACTTCGCTCCACTGGGAAGCGAAAAAAGATTTGCCCACTTCGCTCAAGTGGGAAGCGAAAAAAGATCTTCTCTCTTCGCTCCAGCGGGAAACGAAAAAAGATCTTCACAATTCGCTCCACTGGGAAGCGAAAAAAGATTTGCTCACTTCGCTCCAGTGGGAAGCAAAAAAGATCTTCTCTCTTCGCTCCAGCGGGAAACGAAAAAAGATCTTCACAGTTTGCTCCACTGGGAAGCGAAAAAAGATTTTTTCATTTCGCTCCAGTGGGAAGCGAAAAAAGATCTTCTCTCTTCGCTCCAGCGGGAAACGAAAAAAGATCTTCTCACTTCGCTTCACTAGGAAACGAAAAAAGATAGTCCGGCGGTTGGGAAAATTGAGACTCCGGATTCTATAACCACGCATAAAATTTGCCTGGCCGCTTCAGGCCGCTCGAGTTGGCCCCTGATGGCTTGAAAATCAGTTTTCGAAA
>NC_046658.1:130720291-130813058 GCF_010883055.1 Belonocnema kinseyi | reverse complement strand
GATACAACTTTTTTGTCGAGAGAAAAAAGATGCGCCATGAAATTTCCTATGAAGTGATATCTTAAAAAGTTGAATTTTCGAAAACTGATTTTCAAGCCATCAAGGGCCAACTCGAGCGGCCTGAAGCGGCCAGGCAAATTTTATGCGTGGTTATAGAATCCGGAGTCTCAATTGGTGAAGTGTGGGGAGGGGAAATATGGTAGTGGGGATGTGAGAGAAGGAAGGGGAGATAAGGAAATGGGAGTAGGAGAGGAATTATAGGAACTGGGGTGACTAAAGGAGGAAGGGAGGAATATTGTGGACATAAGAGGGAACAGGGGAAGGGAAGAATTTGAAGGAAAGTGATGGGAGGGGATGTATAAAAGGGAGGGGAAGTAATGAAAATCATAGTAGGAGCAAAGAGGAGAAGTCAGATTACTAAGGGTGGGAAATATAGAGGAGGGGAAATAGGTGACAGGTGTGTATATAAATATATCAATACTTAATGTAAACATTGATTAATATTTACAATATTAAACAAAAATTAAAAATTTTAAACAAATTTTTCATGTCTTTTCGAAGTTTGTATAAGAATGTCTATTAATAACAGTTGAAAAATATATTAGTCATATTAACAGGAAATGTTGAAGTCAGCAAATTCAAAAATATAATCAAATATTTCTGCGCGTTTCACTTTTTCGTGTACTGCATAACTCAGATCGGCACTTTTAACCAATTTTAAATAAGTTATAAGGTACTATCTATAAATTATTCATAATTCATTATTTTGATAAAAAATTAATTTTCTTGTTGAAAATTAGACTGCTTTTTTGAAAATCAGTCTTTTAGGGCTAAAAGTTTAACTTTTTTGTCGAAAATTTATCTTTTGCTTAAAAATTAAAGTTTTTAGGTGATTTTTTTCCCTTATTGACTAAAAAAATCTTTCCTGGTTTTTCAACTACTTTGCTGAAAATTTGTCTTCTTGGTTTAAATAATCATCGGTTTTGGCATAAAATTATTCATTTTAAGTTAAAAACGCAAGTGATATCAACTATTATATTTTTTCTGAAAAATTTATCTTTTTTTCTTGAAAATTTAACTATTTGTTTAGAAATGCACTTCGTTAGTTATAAATTAAAATATTTTGTTCAAAATTATTTTCTTTTGTTGTAAAAATCAATTTCAATAACTTAAAATTCAACAATTAAATTTTTTCTGCAAAATTGTTTTCAGTTAAACATTCACTTATTTTTTTAACTGAAAATTTATCTTTGATCATTTTTGGTTGAAAATTCAGGGTTTGAGTTCAATTATTTGGTAGAAAATGAGTGTATTTTGTTGGAAAATTTAACTTCGACGATATAAAAGTAATTTTCTTTTTTGAAAATTAATCCTTTTGGTTTAATTAGTTAACAAATTATTTCTGTGGTTAAAACTTAACTATTTGTTTGAATTTTTATGGACAATTAATTTGTTATTTTACAGTTAATTTGCCCTGAAAATGTAATTATTCCATTTCTGGTGAAAAACAATCTTTTTAAGTTAAGAATTGAACTTTTGGATGAAATTTCGTCTTTACTGGTAGAAAATTACTCTTTTTAGTATTTTGTTGAAAATTCGAGTTTTTTGGCAGACATTTCATATTTTTCGTTCAAAATTGATTTCTTTGGTTGAAAAGTCAACTATTTGGCGAAAAATTTTTGTTTTTCCTAGAAAATTAATTTTTTAACAGAAAATTTAACTATTACATCTCTGGTGAAACTTTATCTCTTTTCGTGGAAAATTCAACTTTTTGGTGGAATTTTGTCTTTTCTGGTAGAAAATTAATCTTCTTAGAAAAAAATTCATTTTTCTAATTGAAAATTAAATTGTTTTGTTGAAAATTTTTTTTCTGTGAAAAATTAATTTATGTAACTAAAAATATACCTGTCCCATTTTTTGTTCATTTATCTTATTTAGTGAAAAATTCACGTATCTTGCTGAAAAATCGACTCTTTTGGCAGTAATTTCATCCTATTAATTTCTATTAATTTCCTTGTTTAGAAGTGCACCTTTTTTGTTAGTAAATTTAACTTTGTTAAAAATTCGTTTCGTTTTATATTTGTATAAAATTCTATTTTTCTACCTAAAATGTAACTATTCTGTTCGTCTTTCCGCCAAGTTGTTTTATGTTCAGAGTTTTTTTGTTACAAATTTTTCTGTGTAAGATCTTCCATTTCTTTCCTCCTTTATAAGTACGTAATTTATAGGCGATCTCTGAGTACTCAAAATTAAAAAATGATCGTTTTTATCAATTGTTTAGAGCATAAATTTTGAAATGAAACGATGCAAAAAATAAATGCAAATTTTCCAGTAAGCTGCTGCAATTGGAATGTTATACCCAATGATTGAGAACTAATTACCGAGAAACGATCAAGTCGCATTAATGTTCAATTCTCTGATTTCAGCTGACAAGTGAATTTCTCACTAACATTACTGTTCATTCGTTTATGAGACTAATGTTCTCTATGAATATTAATTGATAAGAAATTCTGATCAGAATAAATTATTTCTCAATAAGCACTTGCTTTTTGTATTTGCATGTCAATCATATAGTAGGCGAAACACTGGAATGTGTGATTATTTATTGCTACTCTATTAGCTCGAATGCGTTTAAAAAAAATGTTGAGTCAATATTCTCGTTCCTGATAAAAATAAGCATCTATCTGAATTATACTCGTACGAGAAACAAGATGTTTCCATTTCACGGTCGAATTATTGGCTAGCAGATTACAGGTGTAAGGCTTGCGCTACGTGAATCGTGATTGCGGAAGTTATTAAAAAAAATTGTAGCTAAAGCTACTTAGACTACTAGTTAAAAATTTTCTGGGCATTACACTCAGAAATTCTGATTAATTTACTCTGGTTTAAACTGTTCTGGTTATTATTTCTGCTGACAGACTTTGCGCGATGCTTTCAGATCTCTTCAAAAAATAATAACAATGTAAACAATTTAAAAAGTGGATGTTTGAGAGTTTTGACAAAGCAATTTAAGTGCAGATTAGAGAATATAAAAAAAAATGGCTTAACAAAGAGTTCCGAAAAGAGAATGCATGATCAACATGCTACTTCCCTAGACAGTCGCATCTATCTTCATTTATTAATATCAGAACATATTGTCCATAGAGGAGACATTTTATCGAATTGGAATATAGGTAATACATTTAATTTTTGAAAATTTTTGATAAATTATTCCCTCTGGGACAGTCAGTATCATTTCAGAGGGAATGTTCAAACTATCTTGTTGATCTTTCCTGAACATCTTTTGCCAGATAACCATCAAGTAACGAATTCTGGGCTAATTTGCTAGAAAAACTAATTAAAGTAACCAGATGTTTGTAATACTTATGAGCATTAATGGAAAGGGCACATTCAAAATTTTGTTTTGGTCGAAATCACCAGATTTTTTTGGTCGATTTATGGACAACTAACCTCTGCAGTTTTCTGTCGACCTCCGCTAAAACGATAGTAAATTCCGATGCCAGTCGAAATTGACAAGACAATTCCCACAACGACGTAGTCTGTCCATTGTAAAACTGAACTTCCTAGACTCTAAATGTTCAACAAACATAATAAACTCGTGTTAGAATTAGATAGGAATTTGAGAAAACTCTTAAACTTGAGGAAATAAGGAACAAGTCAAAAAACTTCTCAGAAGTGGAAAACAAACAAATTTGGAATTTGAATGTAATTTGCAAAGCAATAAGTTTAGGATTGTAAATATTTTTTTATCTAATGCCAGCGAAACAACACTGGTATTAAAAAAATGGAGAAACATTGTGTTTCTACTATATCCAGACAATTTGATTTGAAAATGATGTTTTGGAATCGGAGCAATTCCTTCATCAGATATCCTTCAACATAACGAAGACCAATAAGTTTGTTGAGAAATCAAAAAACATCAAGTGACAATATAGCTAGTTAGTGAAGCTATTTCTAATTTTTTCTGAATTGACCACCCATTTTACAACATAAGGATTAAGAAGATGATCTAATAACATTTTTTAAATCATTATTGCCCTTTCTATTTCTACAGGTGCCCTTTCTAATTTCTACTATTGCCCTTTCTAATATTTGTTATTGCACTTTCTAATTTCTGATATTGCCCTTTCTAATTTTTACTATTGCTACTTGATGTTTTGTGGCAACTTTTCACCAAGGTTTTTGGTATTTCTGAAACTTTCCTCCATGTTAAAGGCTACATAATGAG
The DNA here is from genome assembly GCF_010883055.1 of Belonocnema kinseyi. NCBI lineage: Eukaryota > Metazoa > Arthropoda > Insecta > Hymenoptera > Cynipidae > Belonocnema > Belonocnema kinseyi. The sequence continues at coordinate 130,808,830 of NC_046658.1, read as the reverse complement.
GGAATTGTCTGGATATAACAAAAGGTTTGCTTTTTGGTAATACAATTGTATTTGTATTAATATAACAAAAGTAATTAATATTTAACTGTTGTGTTTTTATATAAAGATAATTAGAAACTGAATTTCTTGCACTCACTGTCATTATGAAAGTTGTTCTCTAGTTCTGTTGATGAATCATTCGATGTTCGTTTCCCCTATCTTCGTTAGTGTATCTTATTTTTTTAAATATTTTTTATTCACTTCGACTGGCACTTTTCTGTATCATATTAGAGGTTTACTTTTAAACTAAACCTCGATACGCCGTTTGCAAATGCTACTGCTGGATTCAAGGATGCTAGAAATTTTGCGGAAACTCAAGTATTACGTAATGCGTTGCTCAGCATATTGGGATCTTTATCACGCTATTCTATACATAACATAAAGATTTGTTTTAATCAAAACAAACTTTTCAGTGACTTGTTTGAATCAAATCAATTTTGTTTGAATTAATTTACTTTTTTTGTGACCCTATATTAAAGGAATTTGAGTAAAAAAATTTTGTTTTGTTAGTTTAGGTCTGAAATTTTGCATTGTCCAAAACTGTTTCTATACTGTTAAAAGTGTTTCACATTGATATCTTTTTAAATTTTCTTCAATTTGATTCTCCATGATTGAACCCTTGATTTCCGAATTATTAACTTTGCACCTTAGATAAAATAATTTAATTTTTAAAATAAGAAAATTTTAAAACTATGCTTTTAAGAGTGAATTATTCCTGATTTAAAAATGTTTTAAAATATTAAGCATTTTTAGCTTAATTTGAAAAAATGAAACGAATTTCGAACTGAAAGGCTTATAATTCTGCAAGTTTTAAAATTGTATTTACAGCAATTTCGATTTCCAATACTTTTTTTTTGTCATTTTCAATTTTCTATATAATTCTAAATGAAGTTTTGAAAGAAAATTATTTTAAATTGAAAAGTTAAATATTGGGTTGTTCTAAATTGAAATAGATAAAAATAGAAAAATCAGAAATTGATAACCGAATAAATGAATAATTTCTTAAATTTTCAATAATTACAATTTTTAAATTCTACATTTTGTATTTTTCCCTTTTATAAGTTTTAATTTCTAATATTTTTATATGAGGGTTTATAATTCAAACTTTTCCATTTGGATCTTCGAAAATGTCATTAAGTTTATTTTGTAATCTTGAATAATTTTCTTGATTAATTTCAATATTAAATCACAATTTATTTCTGTATTAACAAAATTAAATTCTAGAATTTTAGAATTTCAGAAGATTTTACTTTAAAACATTCAATTTCATATTGTCAAATTAAAAAATTTAATTAAGCTTTTTATTTTGAATTAAATCTTATTTAAATTGAAAATTTTTCAATTTTCATGTTCAACTGTAAAGCGTATTATTAGAAATTAAACAATTTAAATTTAGTTCGTTTTTAAGTGATTTAATTTTCAGAATTTTAATATGAAATAATTCAATTTTAAAGATTTTGAAATTGCCCTACTTTCGAAATTTTATTGTGATATAATTGAATGTTGATATTCTTCAATTCAAAATATTATTGTTCAATTTAAACGATTTGAATCAGAATTGATCAATTTTTAACTTTTTCTTAATGAAATTTTTAGATTTTGAAAGCTTCTGCTTCAAAAGTTTTCAATTTCAAACAAAAATAAATAAAATTTAAATTTAAATGAAAGTTTAGTTCAGAATTAATACAAGTTCAATTCTTTTTAATTTCATTCAATTAAAAATAGTTCATGTTTAAAAAGGATGGAAACTAGTAATATAAAAAAAATGTATTCAGTAATCAATTTTCAAATTGTTTATATTTTTAATGTGAGGAAATAAAGTTGTTCCCTTGCATTCTCAATGCCTTATCATTAATTTTCAAGTTATTAATTTTGAACATTAGATTCAAGTGATTCAGTTTTAAAAATCGCGATGCACAATGTAAAAATTAAATAATCTTATTTATTTTTATCTATTTAATTTTTATTATTAGTTTCAAGATTCTAACGAAGTATACAATTTTCAAAGTTTCCAGTTGAATTTAACTTGAGTGGTTAATAATATTTCAATCTCTTCCATTTTAATCGCTGGAAACGACTGACTTTTTTCAACGAAAATCTCAATTTTTTGTAAAACAATGAAAAATCATATTTTCTTATAAAATAATAAAAATTACATTTTTATAAAATAATAAAAAATATATCCAACCAGCATCTTAATAATAATATATTTATAATCTTTAAAATTTTGATAATTTCAATCTAAAATTGTAATTTTGATAAATTTGTAATTTCACAAGGTTGCAGTTTTGAATTCAAATATAAAAAATTTCAGAACAATTTTACAATGGAATTGTTAAAAATGGCAAAATTTTTTGATAGTCCTGATAGTCAATCTTTAGTTTAAAGGCTTTATAATTTAAAAAATTAATTAAATTCATGTAGAAGAAATTCAAAATAATAATTTTTTAACTTAGTTTAAAAAACCGTCTGGAATTGAAAGGCTGAAAATTGTGTCGTCTGAAAAATTTGAAAATATTTTATTGGAAAATTACAAGAATGAACTGTTTAAAATTAAAACTAAAAAAATTGTTTTGTTTAAAATAAAAATACACAAAAATGAAAGTATCAACAATTGACACCTCGGTAATTGAGTTTTTTTTTTAAATTTTGTATGGTTACAATTTTACAGTTCAGAATTTTGATATTGGAGACTAATTTTTAGATTTTTTCCTTAAATAAGTTTCATTTTTGCAATCAAAATAAAATAGTTAAATTGTAAAAAGTATAACTAACATTTTGAAAATTATTATTTTCAAATGATTTAAATTTACTTAAAATAATTGAACTTCTAAAGGGTTTCACTATAAAAAAGTTTTAATCTCGCAATTCTTGGCGAATACAAATTTTTCTGTTTTAAATAATCTTCCTATTTTTTTAAATGTTTTCTATTTTAAATTGTGTTTTATTTCGAGCATTTTTTACAATTATTAAATTTTAAGAAGCTCATAACTGAAAATTTTTCCGTTCTGAATTGTAAAAGAAAAATCAATTTATTTTTTGATTTAAAAAAAATTGTCGAGCCAATCCTAACGTTAAGTTATAATTTTGTAATGTTATTACAATTAAAAAAATCAATTATTTTTAATTATTTTGAAAATTGTTTACGTTGGTACAACTGGGAAACTTACCTTAAATTGAGCGACTATTCATAATTTGCTTGTAGTATTTTATGTCTTTAGTGCTTATCGTTTGCTGGCCTGCTGTTGATACTGTAGTGATAATTTATAAAGTTTTGATTAGACCTCGATACTGAAATTTAGGCCTCGCAGTATTTCCCCTACACCTGTCTTTTTGCCTTTTTCTCCCTTTTCAACTGTTTCGTTAAAAATTCAACTATTTTGGTAAAAAGTATTAGTTATTTAGTTGAAAATGAGCTTTTTGGTAAAAATTATATTATGAGTTTCTAAATCGAATTATTTTGTAAAAAAGTATTCTTTCTGGCTTGACAATATTTATAATTTTTCATTCTAACTTCATTCATTTTGTTTAAAATTAGTCTTTTTTTAGAAAATTAATCTTTTTGATTAAAAATTAAAATATTTTCGAAAAGTTTAACCACTGGGTTAAAAATTAACTTGAAAAATTATTTAAATGAAAATCAAAATATTAATTTTTAAATTAATCTTTTTGGTTAAAGATTTGTATTTTCAGTTGCAAACTTAACTCTTCTGTTGAAAATTATTTTTTTTATAAATAAGTTTTTATTCGAAAATTTAACTATTCCTCTTCTGCTGGAAAATTTAACTTTTTTGGTTGAAATTAGTTTTTCTTCTAGGTGAAAATTAATTGTTTGAACTAAAAATTCATTTAATACATTTTTTGTTAAAAATTGATATTTTTCAGTTGAAAACTTAACTAATAATTTTTTTTATTTATTTTTTCTGGTTGACGATTTATCTTTTTAGTTAAAAATTTAACTTTTTTGTTGAAAATTCTTTCATTCTTTTTATAAATTATTTGTTTTAAATAAAAATGTATTGATTACATTTTCGGTTGAAACCTGATGTTCTTTAGTTTAAAATTCAAATAATAATTTTTTAATTAATTTTCTTGGTTGAAGATTTATCTTTCTAGTTAAAAATTTAACTTTTGGTTGAAAATTCTTTTTTGTCATAAATTAATTTTTTAAACAAAAATTTAATTATTCCGTTTTCGGTTGAAAACATATTTTTTAGTTGGGAATTCAACAATTCGATTTTAAGAATTATGTATTTGTTGCAAAGTTGTTATTTTTAGGAGAAAATTAATCTTCTTGGTTGAAAATTGAATTGTTTTGTTGAAAATTAACTTCTTATTTTTTGTGAAAATTAATCGCTTTAATTAAAAATTTATTTATTTCATTTTTGGTTGAACGTTGACATTTTGTAATTGAAAATTCATTGTTTTTTTGTCAAGTAATTTTTTAAACGAAAATTTAACTATTCCACTTTTAGCTGGAAATTGATCCTTTTTAGTTGAATATTTAACTATTTTATTAAAAATCATGTGTTTCGTTGCAAAATTGTTTTTAATTTTTGGTAGCAAATTAATCTTCATGGATGAAAATTTCACTTTTTTGTTGAAAATTAGTTTTTCCTTTTGGTGAAAATTAATTGTATTAACTAAAATCTTATTTATTACATTTTTGGTTGAAAATTGATATTTTCTAGTTGAAAATTCCACTAATAATTTTTTAATTAATTTTTTTGATTGAAGATTTATATTTTTGGTTAAAAATTTAACTTTTTGGTTGAAAATTGATCTTTTTAGTTGAATATTTAACTATTTTATTAAAAAATCTTTTTTTTTGTTTCAAAGGTGTTATTTTTGGTAGAAAATTAATCTTTTTGGATAAAAAATTAACTAATTTTTAAAAAATGAATTGATTTTTTATTGTTATGAATGATTTTTTTTTACTAATAATTTCAAAATTCCATTTTTACTTGAAATGGCATAGAAATTTTTTTTTTTTCTTTAAACATTTTTATTAGATTTTTATTATTGACGTGTGCGACTAATTTCAATTTATAATGTGGAAAAATTAGAGCTACTAAACTGGTAACATAAACACGAGAAAGTAAATTGTGAATTGTTTCAAAATGGACTCGTGACCATGTCGTCTTGCTAACTGTTCGTACATGTTGCCAGTTTATGACAATTGCTTCCTTTTGCACGAAGAAAATATTGACCGTAAACTAAGAATGCAAGATTCTGAACTGTAAGAACTTAAAAAATAAATTTTAAAAAAATTAAAAAATAAAAATAAAAATTAATTTTTGATTGCAATTATGTATGTTTTTTAGTTAAAAGTTCATGTATTTCGTTAAAAAAAATTCACTTTGGTATAAAACTTAAATAACTTGTTAAAAACCGTGTTTTTTTCGTGGAAAATATATTTTTTAAAGAAATATTAAATTATTTCAGTTAAAGATTAATTATTTTAGTTGAAACTTCCTGTCTTTGATTTAAAAAAAAATTAAATATTTAATCTTTTGTTGAAAACTTATATTTTTTAGTAGATAATACCATGTTAACCACAGTTTTTACAATTGTAGAAAATTTGTCTTTAATTTTAGAAAATTAATCTCCTTGAATTGTTAACTATTTTTTTAGTTGATAATTCTATTATTTGTTTGAAAATTAAACTTTTTTAGTTGAAAATTCTACTATTGGGTTGAAAACTAAGGCATTTTGTAAAAAATATGGATTATTTTGTCAAAACTTATTCTTTTTGTTTTAAAATTATTATTATTGTTTTAATTCTTCAGGTGAAAATTTAAATATTTGGAAAAAATAATTATTTGTCCAAAATTGATCTTTCCTGGTATAAAATTAATCTACTTGGTAGAAAATTTATTTTGTAATTTTTTTGGTTGAAAACTTTCCTTCTTCGGCGGTAATTTTTTTTTTAATGTATCTATTTTTTCGAAAATTCGTAATTTTTTGTTAAATTTGACTGTTTCTGTTTAAAATTCCAATATTTTTTGTTTAAAATAGCAAATATTGCATTCTGGTTAAAAATTCATCTCTTTAGTGAAAAATGGGACTATTTCTTGAAATTTATTTTTCTTTGTTGTAAAAAATTAACTTCTTACCTGGAAATTTAACTATTCAATTTTTTATGGAAAGTACAGCTTCTTTAGTTGAAAATTTAAAATCATTAATTTAAAATTCAATTTTTTGGTTGAAAATTCGTCTATTTTGGTAGCGAAAAAATTTCCTTAGTTGCAAACTCAACCCATTGTAATCCGAAATAATTCGATATAATCCACGTCCACAGGATCGCATTTTTACGAGTTGCCCCCCCCCCCCCCCTCAATCCTTATATCCTTATCGAGTTCATCTACTCTCAGAATCTTGATTGCTCACCTCATACTTAAAATTCCACAAAACCTCATTAAACTCACTTGACGTCGTTTAATTTTTTTAATGAACTTTTTTAACGATCAGATTTTATCTGAAATTTCTGAAACAAGGCATCGTTCATTATAATCCTTTAAAATCCATGGAAATATCTTAATATCTTTTAAATTTGGTCAAAATTTATAAAATCAGAATGATAGATCCACAGTATGGCGGACAAAAAAATTTTAAAAATAAGTCCCATGGCTTCAAAATGTGCTCAGGAAATATTTTGGGTTATTTATTACGAATCTGATGCCAAAATTTCCAAAATTCAAAATAACGGACCGAATGTGACGGCCAAAAACTTTTTTAAATTGGTCTTGTGATTTAAAAATGGGACCTTATGGATTTTTTTGGTCGCTGATCACAAATATGCAGACAAAGTTGTAAAATTTATAATGTTGGATCCAATATGGCGAAAAAAAATTAAAAAATTGATCCTGTTAAATTTTGAATTTTGACTTTAGATTCGCAATCAGCGGCTCAAGAAATCCATAAAGACAAATTTTTAAACAACTGGACTAAATTTGTCATTTTTTGGACACCATATTCTGTAATTTTGAATGTGAGAATTTTGACTTTAAATTGTCAATCAGCTACCCATAAAACCCCAAAAAGCTATTTTGAAGCGATTAGACTTTTTTCATTTTTGTCCGAAATATTTCATCTGCATTTTTAATTTTTTAATTTAGACTTCAGGTTCGTAATTAGGGGCCCAAAAAAGTCCTGAAAACCCATTTGAAAGCCACTGGACACAATTTTTTATTATTCGGCTTCCATTTTCTGTCCGTTAGAATCTTAACTTTAGATTCGTAATCAGCGACCCACAAAACTCTCAAAACCCCATTTTAAAGCTAGGGAATTAAAAAAAATTGTCTGCCATATTGCATCCGACATTTTGAATTCGGAAATTTTGACTTCAGATTCGTAATCCGCGACCTAAAAAACTCCCGTGAACCCATTTTAAAGCTTCATATTTGGAATCAGCGACCTACAAAATTTCCGGAAATCCCTAAACAAAATTTAAAAATAGCTTTAAATCCTGGAAAATCCGTAAACTATTGTGAAAATTTACAAAATGCCTTGAAATCTTTTAAATCCTTTTGAAATTCATTAAAATCTTCATAATCCGTGGAAATCTTTCCAAATTTCTTAACATCTCATAAAAATTCTTTTCGAAACAAGTGAAATCCTTAAAATCTTTTTATTCCGTGGAAATCCCTTAAAATCTCTCAAAATCGGTTGAAATCCTTGAAATTCCTTGAAATATTGTAAAACTTTACAAGATGATTTGAAAATTTTTAAATCCCTTTAAAATCAAGTGAAATCTTTAAAAGTCATCGTAATCATTTCGACGATCTTGAAATCCCGTTCAAATTAATCAAAATATTTTTAATCCGTTGAAATCTTCTGAAATCTTATGAAATCCCTTATTACAATATATATCAAAATCCTTTTCAAACCATTATAATTCCTCTTAATCCTTTATAATCCTTGATAATATCGGGAAATTCTCTTTCTAAATCTTATGAATTCCTCTGAATTCCGTAGATATACGTGGAAATCTTTTGAAATCTCTAGAGACCCTTTGAATTCTCGTGAAATAATAGAAACCCCTTAAAATCTCTTAAAGTATATTAAAATTCATTAAAATCCTAAGACATCTTTGAAAATCTTTTGAAATATCAAATCACTTCAAATTTTTAAAATCTTATCAAAATACCATGATATACTTCAAAATTCGTGAAAATACTTTAGTATCACCTGAAATCCCCTGACGTCCTTTGAAATCACGTGTTATTTTTATATCTTTAAAAATCTCCTGAAACTTGTTGAAAACAGTTCTCGAAATCCTTTAACATCCTTTATAATATTTGAAAATCCTTAGAAATTCCGTTAAATATTTTAAAATTGGTTGAAACCCTTCGACAGCCTCCGCTGTCTTTTAAAATATTTGTAATCCTAAAAATCTCTAGAAATTTAATTTCACTCCGTAAATTCTCTTTAAATCCGGTAAAACCCCTTAAAAATTTAGATTTTCTCTGAAATTGTACGAAGGGATTTCTTGAAATCCTTGAAATAGTTTTAAATCTGTAAAACTTTCTCTAATCTCATTAAAATCTTTTGATATCCTTTAGAATTTGCGAAAACACTTTCGTATCATCTGAAATACTCTGAAATCCTTTGAAATCCCTTGACTTATTTTGAAACATTAAGAAATCTCTTAGAATCCCTTGAAATCTTTTCTTATTCCTTTAAATTCCTCAAAATCCGTCAACATTCTTCGCTGTCTTTTGAAATTCTTTGAAATCCCGTGAAACCTCTACAACTATAATTGAAATCCCTTAAAATCTGTTAAAATGTCTTAAAAATTGAGATTCTGTTTGAAATTGTACCGAAGAATTTCTTGAAACTCTTGAAATTTTTTGAAATCCTTAGAAATCCCGTAACACATTTTGAAACATTCCGAAATGGCCTAAAATTCCTTATAATCTTCGAAAATCGTTCTTAAAATCTTCTAATGCCTTAAAATTTTGTAATATGTCTTTTAAAAAATGAAATTCTCTGTGAAATACTTTGAAATCCTGTCAAATCTCTTGACTTATTGCGAAACGTTCAAAAATCTCTGAGAATCCCTTAAAATCCAAGGAAATATTTTCTTATTCCTCTAAATTTCACAAAATCCGTCTAAATCCTTGGCTGTCTTTTGAAATCCTTTGAAATCCCGTGAAATCTCTAAAAATTAAATTAAAATCTTGAAATCCCTTAAAATCTGCTAAAATGTCTTAAAAAATTGAAAATTGAAAAAGATATTTTTTGAAACTTTTGAAATTATCTGGAATTTTTTGAAATCCTTTCAAATCCCGTAACTTATTTGGTAACATTCCGAAATATCTTTAAATCTTTTATAAATCTTTGGAAATCGTTTTCAATGCCTCAAATTCCGTCAAAATCCTTTACTAGCTTGTAAAGTCCTTTGTAATCCCTTAAAAATCTCTAGAAATCTAATTGAATTCCTTGAAATCCATTAGAATCTGGTAAAATCTAAAAAAAGAGATTTTCTCTGGAATTGATCTAAGGAATTTCTTGAAACTTTTGAAATTGTTTGAAAGCCTTTAAAATCCCGTGATTTATTTTCAAACGTTCAAAAATCCTGTGAAATGTTATGAAATCTCTAAAACTGTAATAAAAATCTTAAAATCCTTTGAAATGTAGTACAATTTTTTTATAAATGACATACTCTCTGAAAATTTACTAAAGTATTATATGAAACTCTTGAAATCTTTAGAAATACTTTGAAATCTCGTGAATACTTTTTAAAATATTTCAGAATATCTTAAAATCCCTTGTAATTATTCTGAAATCGTTTTCAATCTCTCAAAAGCCATCAAAATCCTTTACTATCTTGTAAAATCCTTTGTGATCCCTTTAAAATCTCTAAAAATCCAATGGGATTCCTTGAAATCCAATACAAACTGTTCAAATCTTTTAAAATCCAGTAAAATTTTTCGAAATCTGATTTAATTTCTTGAAATCCCTTAAAATCTGGTAAAATCGCTTTTGAAAAATTTAGATTCTTTCGGAAATTTTACTAAGAAATTGCTTGAAACTTTTGAAATTTTATAAAATCTTTTGAAGTCCTTTGAAATCCCTTGACTTATTTTGAAACCTTTCGAAATGTCTAGAAATCCCTGAAATCCTAGGAAGTCTTTACTTATTCCTTAAAATTACTCAAAATCCGTCAAAATCTTTCGTTGCCTTTTAAAACCTTTTAAAATCTTTTAAAATCTTGTTAAAAATCTTGAAATTCACTTAAAATCTAGTAAAATGTCTGAAAAATGAAAATTTTCTCTGAAATTGTACTGAGGAAGTTCTTGAAACTCTTGAAATCTTTTTAAATCCTGTGACTTACTTTGAAATATTCTGAAATATCATAAAATCCCTTATATGTTTTAAAAAATCGTTCTCAGTACCTTAGAATTCATCGAAATCCTTCGCTTTTTTTAAATTACTTGAAATCCTGCAAAATCTCTAAAAATGTAATTGAATTTTTTCGAATCTCTTAAAATCTGGTAAAATCCCATGAAAAGAATGAGATTCTTTGGAAATTGCATTAAGAAATTTTCTGAAACTCTTAAAATTATCTGAAATTTTTCGAAATCCTTTGAAATACTTTGAAATCCCGTACCATATTTTGTAACATTCCGAAGTCCCTCAAAATCGCTTAAAAACCTCAGAAATCATTCTCAATACCTAAAATTCCATCAAAATCCTTCGCTGTCAATTGAAATTCTTTGAAATCTCGTAAAAACCTCTAGAAATATGAATTCCTTGAAATGCCTTTAAATCTCGTAAAATCTCATAAAAAAACTGAGATTCTTGATGAGATTGTTTTAAGAATTTCTTCCAACTCTTGAAATATTTTTAAATCTGTGAAACCCCTAGAAGTTCTTTGAAATCGCTTAAATACCCTAAAACTTCTATTATCCTTTGAAATCCTTCAACATTTTTTTGTATTTCGTTTACAGAAAAAAAAGTTATTTAATACCTAGAGTACAAAATATAAAATCTTAAGCACGGAGCTGGAGGGGGTTTATAAAAATTATTGACTCGTTAAAATTAGGGGGGGGGGAGAGGAAGCGGGTCTGAAATTTCAAAAATCACCTTGATCTAATTAATAGATGTTCCCCAAATTTTTTTAACGTTAAGAAATAAAAATAATTATCTATACTTCATGTAACTTCTTGTTGCAATTATTAACGAGCATTAATGACCTCAATGTCAAAGCACAGATGAAGCGAGAGATGAAAAGGGATTTTGTAGCAATCCCACTTTGTCGACCAGTTGCTAATGATGTGATGACCGGGACCAATCGGAGGGGAACGGCTAGTAGATTGTAGAACAAGAAAAAGAAGATTGTTCCTTGGGGGGGGGGGGGGGGGGGGGGGGGGGGCTCGTAAGTGGTGAATTCCCGTCATTACGATAACTACCGGTTAACTTGCTGAACTTGGATCAGCAATCATTGACCCGACCCATGCGGCCAATCCAATTTTTTCCAATTGCTGACATTCGGGTTCAAGTAAAGGAGGATCTTATTATTATTTTTTATCTTTTTTTGTTAATAAGCGTCCGCATTTCATAGTTTAAAATACCTCGAATTTCGGAATGCAAACCTTTTTTTGCCCCCCCCCCTCTTCCAAGTAAATTTTAAATAAAAATATTTTTTTAGAAACAAAATAGAATCAGTTTTAGCGATGTGTTACAAATAACAACTACAAAGAGAAGTTTTCATCTATAAACCTGAAATAAAGACATTTTCAGTTAGAAGACTTAATTTTAAAATGAAAAAAAACTATTTTTGAAACAGAGTGGTAAATCTAAGAATAAAAAATGAATTTTTAAGAAATTAGTTCAGCTTTTAACAACGCAGATGAACTTACAATGTATAGCTCAATTTCATAGTAATAGTGTAATTCTGAATAAACAAAATTTATTGATTTTTCAATTTTTTATATAAATAAACCAAGAAAATAAATGTTTAAAACAGAAAAATGATAAACGACTAACAAAGAGAATGAATTATTAAGAATACAGTTTAACTTTCAGATAATCAGTTCATTTAAAAAAATTAATTTTCCAAGAAAATCAAGTTTCAATAAAGAAGTTATATTTTCAACCAAAAATGTACAGTTTTTAAAGAAAAATGTAGAGGTTAAACTTTAATCTAAAAAAAAATCAATTTTGTATCGTAAGTGCTCTAATTTTTAGCTAAAAATAATCGAACTTTGAATAAAATTTTTTTATTTTTCAGCTAAAGACATAATTCCTCAAATAAAAACAAAATTACATTTTTAACAAAGTGCTCTAACTTCAAGGCCAGTAACTGAATTAACAGAATGTCCAATAATTTAATTTTCGATTAAAAACGATGAATTTTCAATTCAGAAGATATATTTTTTTAATAAAAAATACGAATTTTCGTAAGAATGCTTGAATTTTTAGTCAAATATTTGAACTTTGAACGTGATATTTATTTTTTTAAATATTTTTTTGCACTGTATTAAGACCATTTTATTTTATGTTTCAGGTGAGTTGACTGTATATGAAATTATTTCGTTGCATGGCGATTTTAAGTAAGTACAACAAGTTAAAGAAACTGACAAGACAAAATTAATTTTTAACAAAGTAGTTGGATACCCAACTAAAAAATATTAATTTTCAACTAAATAGTTGTATTTTTACCAAGAAACTAAAAAAATGGAACTTCTACTAAAGCTAATAATTTTTTTAACTAAAAGGTGAAATTTGAATTTTTTAATAAAAGACATAAATTTTTAACCAAAAATACAATAGTTAATTTTTGAGTTAAAAAATAAGTCTTTGAAAAACGAACAATCAACGTAATAGTTAAATCTTTAAACAAAGGGATGAACATTTAACCAAAAAAATCAATTTTATGCAAATTAGTTTAACTTTTAAATAAGTAGTTAAATTTGCAACAGTTAGTTAGATTTTGAAAAACAACAAAAATTAATTGTAAGCGACAATTTCAATATACTTAATATTCAAATCAAAAAAGATTTTAATTGTTTAAACGTAAAACTGATTTCAACCGGAAAAAGACTAATTTTTAACAAAATAGCTGAAAAAAAGGAAAAAAAAGGGTAATTTTCTACTTTTTTTATTTATTCGAAAACATGCTTGAAAATCCGGTTTTGAATCGTCTATAAATGTTCAACCAGAAATTAAAAAAGCTAAATCTTAAATAAACAAAATTAGTTTTCAATACAAAAAAGAACTAATTTTCCACAAAATAGTTCAAATTTCTACGAAACTGGTGAACGTATAACTCAAATGATGAGCCTTTAAATAAAAATAAATAATGAAGAAAGTAGTTAAAAAATAGTCGTTTTTTATCAAACCAGTTGAACTTTCAATCTAACCTAGTTGAATTCAAAAACAAAAATTGCGCAAGAAAGATTAATTTTCTACAAAAAAAAGATCTTTTAACATGAAAAAATCTATTTCTAACTAAAAAAAGAATAGTTAAATTTGCAATAAACAAAATTACTTTTCGACTATAAGCAAAGGTAATAACATTTATTTAAATTAAATTTTTTATTAAAGATATCAATTTTCAAGAAAAATAGTGAATCTTCAAAAAAAAATACAACCAAGTAGCTCAACCAGTTAATAACATTTTTAATAAGAAAAGATGAGTTAAAAAAGGGAATTTTAACTAAAAAAGATCTCATTTCGAATGCAAATGCAGTTAATATTTCAAATACAAAAGTTAAATTGTAAACCATAAAAAAATTAAGTTTCAAGAAAAAATTAATTTTAAACAAAATAGTTCAATTCTAAACCAAACGGATAAATAAATAAATAAATCTAATAATGAACAAAATGGTTTAATTTTCAACCATGTAGATGCATTTTCTATTAAAGTGAAAAACCATGAGCAACAAATATTTAATTTATAAAAATGCAGTTAAACTTTCAATTAGGTAGTTTAATTTTTTAAAATGAATTTTTCGCTAATAAAGTTAATTTTCTACCAAAAACGTGAAATTTTAAAAAACTGCATGCATTTTCCAACAAAACGATGAAATTTCCTCAAAAAAATGTTTTTTAACCAAACAGATAAATTTCCAATATAAATAATGAATCATTAACTAAAATAGTAAATTTTTATTAAAGCAGTTCTTGAATTAAAAAAGAATCAATTTTCTGCCAAAAATAATTAATTTATACTTAAAATACTAAATTTCAACGTTATATACTACATTTTTAACCGAAAAGGAATAGTTGAATTTTCAATTAACAAAATTATTTTGCAACCCAAAACAAAAAAATTTCATTCTGAACTTAAGAGATGAATTTCTAATTAAAATGTTTAATCCTTAGACAAAATGAATTTATATCAAATTAGGTCAGCCGTACTCCAATGTTTTCTATAAAAAGATGAATTTACGACCAAAAATGTAATAATTTATATTTATCTCCCAAAGATTATTTTCGAACAATCAAGCTAAATTTCCAACAGAATACATGAAGTTTCAAACAAATAGTTGAAATTTTAACCTGAAAAAGAGAAAATTTAAACTAAAAATGTGATGAATAAATTTTCATTAAAAAATAAATAAATAAAAAAGACATCGAATTTTCAGTAAAGTGGTTACAATATTAACCACAGGTAATTAGTTGAATTTTAAAATATGTATTCGTAGATATTTTAGGCCAAAAATATTTTTAATTTAAAGGATTCGTATCCCCTCAATTCCCCAGTCCTTAATTTCGCTCACTGCCCCTCCCCTCATTTCCCCCTTCTTGCAATCCCCTCATTTCCCCTTCTTTCCCTCCCCATTCACAATCAATTCCCCTACTCCACCTCCCATAATTTCCCCTCAATTTCCCTACAAATTGATATAATGAGTAACGTCCACTGACCGAATCAGTAATTAACTAAGTCACTAATTAAATCAATCATTTTGATCAATCTATACTGCAACTTTTAAGTGTTAATCAGTCATTCATGGTTGATTTAAATTAATTAACTAAATGTTGGAAGTTTATTAGGACACTTAATCTAAAAATAATTTTACTTTTTTAGAATAGCAGACCAATCAGTTTAATTCATTGAATCCAAATAAGTCACTTTGATTGAGTGATTGAGCGACTTTACGTTATGATATGGCTCTAACTATTATCCGATATGCTTGTCCTTCCACGTGGTTAATTTGTAACCTAAAAGGAAAAAAATCGATAATGCAAGTTGAGATTCGGAATTCTTGTTTTTCAACACCCTTAATGCCATTACAGTCCAACTCCGAGTTAAGGCTCCTCACCATATGTCATTCCTTGAACAGCTGACCTTGTGTGGCCTTGAAATGACCTTGGGATCTAAATAATGTTCTTGGGGCGTTCCTAGGACGTCCTATGCCAGCCCAATCAAAGTCTCTAAGACGTCTAATGTCCTTCAGATGACCTAAAGACGTCTTAAGGAGATAGGACGTTCTCGGAACATCTTTCTTACTTATACTAGACGTCGTAAGAACATCCCTAGGATGTCTAAAAACATGTTCCAAAAGACATCTTGAGGATTTCCCAAAGATGTCTCTAGGACGTCCTTAAATTTCGGGCCTGCTTGGAAGTGTTTCATTATCATTAAGCGTCTTCTTGCCCAAACTATAAATTTTTTGGTTATGGCGATATTTCCTGCTTTAACTATTAAAACATAAATTCAAATAAATTCCCTACAGTTGTTCTTAGTGCAAACCTGAGTACAAATTCCGCAGTACTCTATTCCTTGTATACGATAGCTTTCAAGGATTATTTAGAACCTATTTACAAAAGGAAAGACCAGGAATTGTCGAAAACAAGAGCTACGCTTTTTGAAAAAATAATTGTCATCATGATCGGTCCCGAAAACGGTTCTAGGACATCCTTAATTATTTCGCTCACTGGAAAAGTTGAATTAGTCTTTAACGAGGGGAAATTCGATTGTATTTACTCCCGAGCCAGATGTCTCGTTTCCCCCACTGCGCCTCCTCGCTCAGCACGGAAAACTTCCGTCTCACTCTTACAGCTGAGGGAGGAGGCGTAGTGGGGGGAACCAGAACATCTGGCTCGGGAGTAAATACGACAAAATTTCTCCTCGCTGATGAGGCCTTGGTTTGCATGGTTTAATGTTCCTCCTTTCCCCCAAAGTTAGTTATGGCATACCTTGTAGACATGCAGGTCGTACATTGTACAACACGAAAAAGAATGACTTGTATTTTTCTGGTAAAGCCACCTTGGCTATTGGATTCTCAGAGCGATAAGATGCCCACGCACACTGTTTTCTCATTCGTGTTCCACTTTATTTCCAAAGGAATCTCTTGATTTTAATCGGATCACTAAATCCTTCTGGTGGGAGCAGACTTTGAGAATAAGTCCATTGAGTTTAGCGGGAAGACTGAGGCTGTAATTTAATCCGGGAAGAGGATCAGCGTCGTCTTTCTACCTAATGGTTTTGTATTTTTTACATTATTCATGAATTTTGTGTTTTGGAATTTTCACAGCCTTATTGACAGAAAAATCTTGATGAACTAAAATTTTTCTATTCACGTTAAGTATTTTCGATTTTTTTAGTTTTTGTTTGGCAGCCTTTTTTTGGGTCGTAAATTTGGTGTCAGATTTACTAAATAACGTCAGGTGTTTCAGAAAATTAACATCTTTGATCATTTTTTTAAAACAAGATAGGATGTGAATTTCAAATTCTAGAAGTTTCTCGTAGAGTTCAAATTGAAGGTGGAACCTGTCTTGGACTCATTTCCAAAATTCAGAATAGTTTCAATAGTGAAATAAAATTTTGAAAATAGCATCATGAAACTTTTTGAATATTAAATTGAAGGGTCAACTGTTTTTGAAAATTCCTTGGAATCTTTTAAAACACCTTAAAACATATTCCAAATTCCTTTAAAATTTATTAAATTTTTTAAAACCTCTAAAATCACGCAAAATTCATTTAAATCTGATAAAGCTTCTGGAAATCTCTTGACACCTTTTCAAGTTTTCTAAAATCTTTTAAATCTCTTGTAATCTTTGAAATCCGTTCTAATCCTTGAAAGTCCCTTCACATTTAATTTATTTTCTAAAGTTTTCTTTAAATCCATTAAAATTCCTTGGAAAATTTTAAAAATCATTGACTTTTTAGATGCTTTTTAAAAATCCCCTGAAGTTTCAGGAAATACTAAGAAATTTTCCGAAGACCCTTAACAATTTAAAATTTTTTTTATATTCCCTAAAATCTGATCGAGCGCTTCAACCCCCATTTGGCAACTTTCAAAATTAGCTTTCAAATCCTATGGATTGTTTAAAATCTATTGGAATCCACTGAAATCCCTCAAAACCTTTCAAATTAGTTTAAATCGCTTGAAATTGATAGAAATTCCTAATCAATTTACAGCATGTATAAATTTCTTTTGAAATCTTATGAATCCCTTAAAAGTTGAAAAACACCTAGGACTCTTTGAAATCTGTGAAAATCCACTGAAATCCCTAAAAACGCTTCAATTTTCTGAAATCCCTTGAAATCTATAGGAATTTCTAATAATCTGCTAGATTATTTAATTTTTGTTTGAAATCCTAGGAATCGCTTAAAAATCGAAAAACACCTAGGACTCTTTGAAATCCGTGAAAATCCACTGAAATCCTTAAAAAACGCTTCAATTTTCTGAAATCCCTTGAAATCTATAGGAATCTCTAATAATCTGATAGATTATTTAATTTTTTTTTAATGTTAGGAATCCCTTGAAAATTGAAAAACACCGAGGACTCTTTAAAATCCACTCAAATCCATGAAAAACTCTTCAATATCCTGAAATCCCTTGAAATTCTTTGGAATCTTTGAAATCCGCTCAAACCATTGGAAAACTCTTTAAATGATTTAAAACCCTTCAAATCTATGGCAAGCTATAATCTTATAGATTACTTCAATTTTTTTGAAATTCTAGGAATCCCTTAAAAAATGAAAAACACCTAGGACTGTTGAAAATCCGTTGAAATCCACTAAAATCCCTGAAAAACTCTTCAATTTTCTAATATCACTTGAAATCTATAGGATTTTATAGTAATGTTATATATTATTGGAATTCCTTTCTGAAATCCTATGAAATATTTGCAAATTGAAAAAACCTAGGACTGTTTAAAATCCCTTAAGATCCACTGAAATCCCTGAAAAACTGTCCAATTTCCTTAAATCTTATGAAATCGATAGAAATTCCTAATAACCTTATATCTTTACATTTCTTGTAAAATCCAATGAATCCCTTAGATATTAAAAAATTCGTTGGAATCTTTGAAATCCCCTGAAATCCACTGAAACCTTCGGAAAACTCTTTAAATTATTTTAAATCATTGAAATCTATGGAAAGCCATAAAAATCTTATAGATTCCTTCAATTTTTTGAAATCCTAGGAATCCCTTAAAAATTGAAAAACATCTAGGACTGTTTAAAATCCGTTGAAATCGAGTGAAATCCCTGAAAAAATCTTAAATTTCCTGAAATCACTTCAAATCTTTAGAAATTTATAATAAAGTTATATATTATTCAAATTTATTTTTGAAATCCTATGAATCCCTTAAGAATTGAGAAACATCTAGGAATTTTTAAAATCCCTTAAAATCCACTGAAGTCCATGGAAACCTCTCCAATTTCCTGAAATCCCTTGAAAATCTGTTGGAATTTCTAATAATCTTATATATTATACACATTTTTTTTTGAAATCCTATGATAATATTCTTATAGATTCCTTTCATTTTTTGTAATCCTGTGAATCCCTTACATATTGAAATATACCTTAGAATCTTTGAAATCCGTTAAAATTTACTAAAATCGCTCGACTATTCTTTGATTTCTTTAAATCCCTTGAAATCCATAGAAATTCGTAATAGGCTTCTACATTGTTTTCTTTTTTTGTCTTTTTGAAATCGTATGTGACCCTAAAATATCCTAAAATTCTTTAGAATTTTTGAAATCCGTTGAAATCCAGTAAAATCCTTTGGAAACTCCAATTTATTGAAATCTATAGCAATTTCTAATAATGTTATAGAAAAATCGAATGGTTTTTTAAAATCCTGTGAATCCCTCAAATATTAAAAAAAAATCCTAGGAATCTTTGAAATCCTTTGAAATGTACGGAAATATCTCGAAATCTCTCAAATTTCTTTAAATACCATGAAATATACAGATATTCCTAATAATCTTATGTATTATTTTAATTTTTGTTTGAAATCCTATGGATCCCTGAAATATTAAAAAAATACTTTTTTGAAATCCATTGAAATCCACTAAAATCCGAGGAAAAATCTTCGATTTATTTCAAACCCTTAAAATTCATAGGTGTTTGTAATAACCTTATAGATTCTTTCAATTTTTTTTTCAAGTCCTATGAATCCCTTAAATATTGAATAATTCCTTGGAGTCTTTGAAATTCGTGAAAATCCACTGAAATCCCTAGAAAAATCTACAATTTCTTTAAATCCCTTAAAATCTGTAGGAATTCCTAATAGTCTTATATATTATTTTAATTTTGAATGAAATCCTATGAATCCCATAAATATTGAAAAATACCCTAAAATCTTTGAAATCCGTTGAAATGCATTGAAATAATTTGAAATGCGTTAAAATCTACTGAAATTCCTGGAAAATATTTAATTTATTTGAAACCTTAGAAATCTAACAGAGTTCATAATAATCTTATAGATTCTTTTAATTTTTTTCTGAAATTAGAATCCCTTAAATATTGAATAATTTCTTGGAATCTTTGAAATCCAGTGAAATCCTTCGAAAATTATCTGATTTTTCAAAATCTCTAGAAATCCATACAAATTCCAAATAATGTTATAGATTCTTTCAATTTTAATTTTTGTTTTGAAATCTTATGAATCCCCTCAATAATGAAGAATTCTTTGGAATCTTTTATATCCGTTGAAATTCAGTAAAAATCCCTGAAAACTTTACAATATCTTTAAATCCTTTGAAATCTATAGAGATATGCACTAAGCGTATAGAATATTTTGATTTGTTTTGAAATCCTGTTTACACATCAAATATCGAAAAATGCATTAGAACCTTAAAAAACGGTTGAAATCCACTGAAATCCACCGAAAAATTCAATTCCTTGAAATATTTTTAAATCTGTAGCAATTCCTAATAATCTTAAAGAAAACGTTTTTTTTTTTAATCCTGTGAATCCCTCAAATATTAAAAAAATTATTGTAATCATTGTGCATTTTTATTTGAGATGCGTTTCCTTTAAAACAGTTTAATTTTTAACGCAAAAATATAAATTTTTAACAAGAAAGTTAATTTTCAACCATACAATTTTAAACTAAAATTGTGAATCTTCAATGACTTTTTTCACCGAAAATAGAGTATTTAAATTTTTATTTAAGATCAAGACTTTTCTTTAAACAGTGAAATATCGAACTAAAAGATATTAATTTTGAACAAGAAAGTTAATTTTCAACCAAACATCTTAACTTTCAACAAAATAGTTTTATTTTCATTTAAAAATTAATTTTTAACAAAACAATTTTAAACTAAAATTCTGAATCTTCAAGCTCAACCAAGCAGTTCAATTTTTCACTCGAAAATAGGTATTCTCAACAAAAAATGTAAACTTGGTATTTAAAAAAAAAGATTTTAATTAAAAATAAAAAACAATCGGATTTAACCAACTAAAACAATTTTTCAACTAAATGCTTTAAACCTAAATTAAAACAGATTAATTTAAATTTTCATCCGAACAGTTATATTTTTAACCAGAAAAAATATTTGAGGCTAAAATTGTTTTTTCAACAATGTTTATTTATCGTTTTCAAATAAAATTTAGGGACGTCTGAAAAGTCCCGAGTAATAAAATTCCCGACACTGTAAAATTTCCGAATTATAAAATTCGTGAGTAATAAAATTGCAGAAAAATAAAATTAAAAAATTGGAAAATTCCCGAATATTATAAATCGCGAATAATAAAATTTCCGAAAAATAAAAATACACTTTTGGAAAATTACCGAATTAAAAAATCCCCGAATAATAAAACACCCGACAGAAAATTGCCGAACTATAAAATATCTGAATTGGAAAATTCCCGAATGGTAAAATTGAATAAATCGAACAATAAATATTTTTTTATAAATACATTTTATTGATTAAAAATACAATGATAAAATTTTTTTTCAATTATTTTCAATTTTTAAAAGTTCGAAAGTTTCCTGAATTTAAAATATCTAATTATCTAATAAAAATATCTAAATATAAAATATTTCTGTGTGACGCATTGTATTAATGTGCATAGAATTTTAAAAAATACAAAAAGCGTTCGCAAAAATTAAATTTCAAATTTATATATATTTTGTTTAAAAAACGCTATAAGATACGATGACAATAGAGTGATTTTTCTTTTGGTTCGAGAGGCAAATTTGGTCAAATTTAGAATTGCCGAAAAATCAAAAATTTAAGTTTAAAAAATGAAAATTTAGCTTGCAGCTATTGAGTTTCTTGAATTTTACTATTGGGGAATTTTTTAATTCGGATAGTTTATAATTCGGCAATTTTCTGACGGATACTTTAGAATCTTCAATTTCGGGAATTTTATTATTCGGAAATATTCCAAATCGGTATTTTTATTTTTTGAAAATTTTATTATTCGCGAATTTTAATATTCGGAAGTTTTCCAATTCGGTATTTTTTACATTTCGGCAATCTTATTATTCACGAATTTTATTACTCGGGAATTTTATGATCCAGGAATTTTAGTGTCTGGAATTTTATTTTTCGGGATTTTTCAGTCGTCCCAAAATTTATTTAATTAGGACGTCTCAAAGAGATTAAAAAAAAATTCCCAGGAAAAAAATGAGCCCTACATCATTAGGATGAAACAAGAATGGTGAATTTTACCTAAAAGAAAACAAAAACATAAAATTCTATTAAACTAATATTAGATAAACAATTTTGAACTGAAATATTTTTCGTAAGTTCGCCTTCATTTCCAAAGCCTGCAATTAATATTAAAATTTTAATTTTTTTATTTCTAAATTGCGCATGTTTTTAATGTTAATTAAGATACAAAAATCCAGAGTGAGGAACGCGCGCTCAGTGCGCGTGCATTTCCTGCTAGTAGGTTTAATAAATTTGAATAGAAATGTTGGCTGCTGCAATACGACAGCATGAATAGGTTTAATTGTAAGACTAATATCGAGGTCAGTGGTTGTTATAATGAATCCGGCCTAAGTGCGAATTATTACAGACACGTCGATCGTGATGACGATTATTCAGGGCGTGTTTTCTTGTCGCCGGACGAGATCATATGATGTATGACACGTACGTACCCTTTTGTTCCCCATTGTTCCAACGTTTAAGTATTCTGAATTGCGCGCTAACAATAAAGAAACCGCAAGTCACAAAATATAATTGAGCAGGCTCCTTATCTTCCGACATGTTTTCTTTTTTCTTGATTAAACACAAAAAACTTCTCATTTTTCAGAAATTCAAAAGATTGGTTGACATTTTATGTTTCACAACAAAAAAAAAATTAAAAACAAAACAGAGTTGGATTTAACGAACAAAAAACAAAAAAAAATTCCAACAAGTTTTACACTATAGTAATATAAAAGTAATATAAAAAATTACTAGTCATGTAAAGCGCTATCTATTCCTGACCATAGTTTGAGTCAGTGCTTAGCTCCCCATTTTCTGTTCCTCTACTCTAGCATCCCTTTTCCTTTGTTTTACTGCAAAGAACTGCAAAGTTGGAAAGTATTATTAAAGAAGAATCGAAAGATTTATTACGAAGGTAAGTTTTGACCAACAGCAGGTAATGTAGATTCAGGGTGGCCACTGGACCGGGAAAACGCGAAAACCAGGAAATCACCGGGAATTTTATGAGACCGTCAAATACCGGGAAAGTAGTCTGAATTTATTTCTTGACCGGGAATTTTACCAATTTTTAGAAAAAAATATCCTTCCAACTTTGATTTTGACCGTTTTTCAAAAAATCATTAGGTTAATTGTGTTCTCTTTTATTTATAATATCATTCAGTTTAGAATGCGTGATTCGAAAATCTTTAAGTTTACACAACTTTCCATTTCAGATTTTTAATTTTTAAGCGTACGTTTCAATTTAAGAAATCTTAACATGCAGCTTGAAAGATTTAAAAAATTAAAAATTAGATAAATTTAAAATCGAAGATTTTTTTAAAAAAATGTTCTTTGTTGATCAATTTTGAATATTAATTAATGATTATTAAAATTAAATTATACTTTAATATTGAAAAAGTGAAGCTTATTAGTTAAATAAAGGTGAACGCTCTATTGCAAATTTATAAACTTTCTAATTTTAAAATAACGTTAAAATTGTATATTTAAAATTAAAGGTTTTTATTAAGTCTTAAATATAATTTCACTCTAAAATATTCCATTTCTAAACCATGCAATTTGAAAATGTTCAATTAAAGAAAACAACAGTTAGTCAATATTAATAAATATTTGACGTTTCATTTAAAATCAGTAATTATAAATTAAATATTCAAAACTTAACAAAACTCTAAACTTTGAACGTTACATTTTTAATTGTTCTATTTAACCAAATTTAGTTTGTAACTCAAATTGTAGAATTTTGATGTATAAATAACAATTGAACACCTGTTATTGTTAAAATTATTTCTTGAAAAAAAATCCTATTTCTTCTTCACTCCATTGAGAATCGAACCACAACACTTCTGATTTCCGGTCAGGTGCTTTTCCAATGAAGCTATTAGAGGGATCAGAATAAGAATTCTTAATTCAAGAAAATAACGCCAATTTTTAGCCAGGTGTTAATGGTACAAGTAATTATTTTAAATGAACCTGTTATATCATCACAAAATTAAATTAAAATTTGAAAATATTAATGGCTAATTGTTTGGAATTTTTTAAACTTCGAATACTCGGAATTATTTTAAAGTATTTGAACTTTTTTGAATTCTTTCGCATTCCTTGCACACTTTTAATTTTTTTCAATTATTTGAAATATTTTGAATTTTCGAAACAGTTTTTAATTATTTAATATGATTTAAATGCATTTGGATTCTTTTAATTCTCCACGTTCTTTGAAATCTCTGAATTCTTTCAATTGTTTTGACTTCTTTAAAATCTGTAGAATTATTTTGTATTCTTTAAAAAATTTTTATTCTTTTGAATCTTTGGAATTATTTTCAATTATTTGAATTATTTTCAGTTCTTGGAATTTTTGAATTCTTTCCAATTAGTCGAACTCTTTTGAATCCTTGGAATTCTTTTAAATTCCTTGATAACTTTAAATTATTTTAAATGATTTGAATCCTTATGAATTCTTCAAATTATTTTTAATGATTTGACTCCTTATGCATTTTATTCACTCCTTTGTATTCTTGAATCTTTTGAATTCTTCGAATTCTATGACATCTTTTGAATTCTTCGAATTCTATGACTTTTTTTGAATTTCCAAATTAATTACAAATATTTTTATTCTTTTGAAGGCTATTAAATTCTTTTGAATTCTTTTCATTCTGTTAAATTTCTTAACAAATTTTGGATTGAAATATTAATTATCAGATAAAATTAAAAGCAACGGCCTAAAATTAAACATTCGTTTCAATTCTTTGAATACTTTTAGATTCTTCGACTTTTAAACGAAAATTTTGAATTATCTTTAGTTCTTTGAATTATTTAAAATTCTTTTGAATTCTTTACAATTCTGTGAAATATGCTGCATTGTTTTCAGGCTTTGAATTTTTTGAATTAATTGAATTCAAAAATTAAGTATTACCTAATGTTGATATAAACAACTTCAAACTAATTAGAATACATTTGAATTTTTGGAATTCTATGTATTCTTTTGAATTCGTTGAATTCTTTTGAATCGGTTGAATTCTTTTGAATTCGTTGAATTCTTTTCAATTCTTTCAAATTTTTCAAATTTTTTCAAATTCTTTTCAAATCTTTGAATTCTTTTTGATTTTTCGTAATTTTTTTAATGCTACGACTTCTTTTCAATTCTTCGAATTCTTTTGAATTCTTTCAAAATCTTTGAATTCTTTTAAATTTTTTTCATTCTTCTAAATTTTTAAACTAATTTTGGATTAAAATATTAATTATTAGATAAAAATAAACGTAGCGGCCTGAAATTCAACCTTCATTTCAATTTTTTAAATAGTTTCGGATTCTTTGACTTCTTTTTAATTCTTTGAACTGCTTTAAGTTCTTTGAATTATTTTAAATTCTTTTTAATTCTTTCGAATTCTGCGCAAGCTGCTGCATTGTTTTCATGCTTTGAATTTTTGAAGCTCATTGAATTAAAAAATTAAATATTACCCAATGTTAATATAAACAACTTCAAACTAATAAGAATACATTTGAATTTGTTTAATTCTTTGTAGTATTTTGAATTCCTTGAATCCTCTTGAATTCTTTTGAATTCTTTGAATTCTTTTGGATTCTTTTGAATTCTTTGAATTCTTTTGAATTCTTTGAATTCTTTTGAATCTTTTTATGGCATGACTTCTTTTCAATTCTTCTAATTCTTTTGAATTTTTGGAGTTCTATTAAATTCTTTCGAATTCTTTTTAATTGTTTTTAGACTGTTTAATTTTTAAACAAATTTTGGATCAAAACATTAATTATTAGATGAAATTAAAAGCAACGGCCTAAAAACGGCATGAAATGTGTGAGGATTCGTAGTGGTCCCGAGTCGGCACTTTTTCTCGTTTCTTTTGTTGTTATTTTATTTCGTTTTGTTTGAATTCCATGTCAGTCGTCTCTTGTTGTTTTTTTTCTTTCATTTGGTTGTGTTTTGACTGCATGTTACTTCTCTCTGGTAGGTGTCCTTTTATTTTCTTTCCTTCCTCATTGACTTCTCGCTGATTCTATTTTATTGTAGACATGGGACGTAATTTCATACGCAAGAAACCCAAGCGCATTGGGGGGGGGGGGGTCAGAATTAGGGGGATGCCACATTGGGGGCTCAGGACTAGGGAGTGCCGACTTAGGACCACCATTTTGAGAAATAGAAAAAATCGACTTCGGCAATTTATATAAGTTATAATTTAATAATTTTTATAAAAATGTATTATTATTAATCTCTTATAATAATGGGGAGAGGGACTCATATTAGAAATGTGTTTGCCACTTTGCGCGCTACTCAAAATTAGTTTATAAATTTTTATAAAACTAAAAATTAGGTTTCTAGATTTATAAAAAAATTCTGTGGTGAGAATGTTCATTTGAATTATTTAGAATTTTCGACCTAATAATCTCACGTCCGACCAAATTCAGGACTGAAAAGTTTATAAATATTTTCATTTCCTTCGAAACTTCTGACTGTACAAAAAGTTTTTTTTCTCTTAAACTAAAAAAAAAATAATTTATAATCAAAAACTAAGCAAGATGAACGCAAAATGTAAGAGTTTTTACTCGCATCATTCACTGTTTTTGATTGAGTCTCGAAATATCGCTTAAAAAATTTTAAATTGTATTTTTTATGTGTCAAAAAATTTCCCTTTGGTTCTCTAATTGAAGGAAAACTGGTTTAAATATTTTTGAGCTTCCATTTCTGTTTCTTTAAAATTTACTTTAGTTTAATAATTTTTAATAACTTTACGATTTTGTTAGTATAATGTTGAAATTCTATTTTATAATATCCAGAAATATTAGAAATCTTATAGGAAAGTATAAATTTAGGACTTGTTTTTTATTCATGATTTATTTAAAATTATGCAAGTCTATGGGTTCTTCAGAAGATTGAATGACCTTTTGTAGAAACTGTTTTTCCTTCAAAGAAAGAAGATACGTGTCTTCTTCAGAAAAAATTCTAATTGCACCGATATTTTAAAATCAAAGTGAGACATAATATTCCTGTGATTCTTGCTTGGTGCGCTATTGTAGAAAGTGCTTAACTGCTTAGCATTTGTATTTTGATCCTCTCAAGTATCTATGCGAAAGAAATAAAAATGCATCACGGTAAATGGATACCCTTTGAAGACTAAATCAATTTCACAATTTTCTGTGCTTGTATATTTATGAGTTCCAGTTTCATAACAGTCACTATTTTTAAAAGAAAAGAGAAAAAAATGTTATAGTCTATAAGCGATGCTCAATACTCAAATTAGCCTCGAATTAATGAATAATAGAAATCTCGCGCGCGTCATTTTTCTTTGCACGATGTCTAAATATTTTCATTCATCAAAAGAAATTCATCGTAAATAGTACTGATATAAAATAAATAAAATGATAAAATCAGATTATTATTTTTTTTTTATTTTAGGATAAATACCTAGCACCCTGTCCGTACTCTTGCGTTGGGTTCCAATCCATCCATTTATATCATGTAGTATAAAAATTCCATAACAATCTGAGGGATACAAATTTGCGCCCCTTGAGATGCTGCTTTGATCTCGCATCCATGATCAGAACGATTCCTTGGCTACGAGGTGATTCGCCATCTACTCCTGACCATAGTTCGAGTTCGTCCTTTAGCTCACCCAATCATAATCAGACCGACTCCTGGGCTAACATGTGATTCATTATCTACTCCTGACCATAATTCGAGTCCCTGCTTTAGCTCTGAATTATTTATTACTTTACAGTTGCGTCCGTTTCACATTGTTCAATCTGGGGCACACAAATGTATTTCCCTTAATATGCTGCTTTGCTCTTTTATTCATAATCAGACCGACTGCTTGGCTACCTTGTGATTCGCTATCTACTCATGACCATAGTTCGATTGCGGGCTTTATCTCTCTCATTCATGATCAGACCGACTCATTGGCTACTATGTGATTCACTATGTACTCCTGACCATAGTTCTAGCCCGTGTTTTAGGTCTTCGTTCTATGGTTGTCATTATTTCTATAATTGCGATATTTTGTACTTTAATCCTCTTCAATGGACTATGTCCCTGAAATTTCTATTTTATGTGTTTATCGTTATACATTTGCTCTCTAATTCATAATCAGACTGACTCTTTGGCTAAAATGTGATTCACTCTCTACTCCTGACCATAGTTTGAGTCCGTACTTTAGCTCTTCATTTTTTATTACTCTATTTTTGTATCACTTTTTTATTGTTCAATCTGGGTGATACAAATTTAAGCCCCTTGATATGCTGCTTTTCTCTCTCATTCATAATAGGACTGACTCCTTGGCTACCATCTGATTCACCATGTACTCCTGACCAAAGTTCGAGTCCGTTCTTTAGCTCTCTCATTCATAATCAAAACTAAATCCTTGGCTACCATGTAATTCCCTATCTACTCCTGACCATAGTTCGAATCCATGCTTTAGCTCTCCATTTTCTATTGCTTGACTTTAGCATCCCTTTTTCATTGTTTCGGATACACACAAAATATATAGCTTTCTCTCATGCATTGACTTTTGACAGCTTAAATTTTAATCCATTTCGGACTACCAAGAGACCTATAATCCTCCATTCACCACAGTTGGATGGGACTGACGTTATAACTGAACTCGCAAAATACACTACTAGCATCAAGTTGGTAGTTGGACTTATACTTTGGACAATGAATAATACTAATAACAGAGTAGCCTGAAATGGATTAAAAGTTTGGTTGGCAAAAAAATGAAGCGCTTAAAAATGGTTTCGAACTATGGTCAGGAGCAGATACCACCACCCTTCAGCAGTTGAGTAATAGATAAAAAATGTATATATTTCTCCAAAGTTTCCGCGAATTTTTCCAAATTAAAAAAAACCGAAATGCAGATAATATTGATAGTTATCACTTAATCGTCAATTTCCATACCGCTTAAGTATACGCTTCATTATATTGATATACATTATATATTGCTCAGAGGACAGGAAGGTAGTGATTAACATAATATGACCAAATTATAAATAACCGTACTCCTTTCAAGAAAAAACCGAAGATAAATTAAGGTGAAAGGAAACAATTTTCCGAAATTACCATCAACATGTAAATAATTTAAAAACACGCAGCGTTTATAATATGTTTGTTGGAGAAATTATAAACAATGTTTTTTTTTGACCATTTATTTTTCGCTTTCAAATGACAAGTGCCTACCGGAAGGAATAAAATCATTTTATCGCCATAGAAAAGTTTTTTGTTCCGTTGAGATGGACTTGTTTGACATTTGCAACCGTTCAAGTGTGAAAGCACAGGTATTACACAATTATGCGGGTGCGCCCACAAGCATTAGCTCGTTAGTTCAGTTAACGAAGTGTGGCGCTTGCCAGTTTTTTGGAATTTCAATAAGTGACAACGAGTGTGATAAAATCTTTTTGTAACCAAACAAAATTATTTAAAAAACAGGAAAAAGCGAACAAGGAAAATCAAGGAATTTAAAACTGATCAAAGAATGTCAGAGAGTGTCAAGGAAAACCTGAAAGAGACAGGGAATTTTCCATTACTAAAGTTAAAGTTAAAGTTAATTTTATTATTTTGTTTAGAATTCAACAATCATGTTAAAAAGTCGGCTTTTTTATGAAACATCAACTGCCTTGTTGATATAATTTGGACAACCATCATAAAGTGTCCACATTGCAATCTGAAAAAAATACTTTTTCACTTTTTCCCCCTAAAATAGAAAAGAAAAAAATCGTTTTCCTTTTAGAGAAAAATAAAAAAGTGGAAAGAAAAATGAATAAGCAACCATTTTTCTCATTTTTCTTATCTCTTTTTCATTTTTGTCCAATGAGAAAACGAATTTTTTTCTTTTCATTTTTAGGGGGAAAAAGGGAAAAAACTTTTTGTTTAATTTGTAATGGGAACATTTTATGGTGGTTGTCCAAATTTGGTCGTTCGATTCTCGGTTTTATTTTCAGGAATTCTTTACATTAAATTAAATTCTTGTTGAAAATGGTATGGAAATGCAAAATTTAATGTAAAATTTTGTTTTTCATTGACAGAAATAATTCTCTTGTTTGAAAACTTTTTCAGTGAAAAATTCGTGATTTTGGTTTAAAAATTATTCTCTTATCATAAAAATTTCCTCTTTTTGTATTAAAAATGCATTCGTGTTTGTAAGAAATTACAGTATTTAGATGGAATTCAAATTTTTTGCTGATAATTGATATTTTCGTTTAAAAAATTCAATTATTTTGTGGAAAATTCATCCTTTTGGTTTCAAACTTTAACATTTTGAACGAAATTCTATTCTTTATTGGCTGTAAAAATGTTCTCTTAAGAAAACTCAAATCTTGTTGAAAATTCGTCTGTGGACATAAAAATTCAACATTTCAGGTGAAATTTTGTCATTTTGGGTTAAAAATTAAACTATTTTGGTGAGAAACTTCACCATTTTGTTTCAGAGTTCCACTATTTGGTTGAAAATTATTTTTTTGGTTTTCGTTCATTTAGCAGAAAATGATCTTGCTATTGAAAATTTAAATATTTCGTTGGAAGTTCAGGTAGTTTCTTAAATTTTTTTTTTTTGGTAGAAAAGAAATTTTATTTTAGCTAAAACCTCGTTTTTTTTGAAAGTGTTTTAAATGAAAATTTAGCCTTTCTATTTTTGGTTGAAATCTGATGTTTTTAGTTCTTATTTTTTATTGCAATTTTTTGGAAATTCGATTTTTTTTATTGAAAATTTACCTTTTTAGCTGAATATGAACTATTTTTTTTTATAACTCGTATTCTTGGTTTGATAATTAATCTGTTTTGATTGTGTATTCGACTAATAAATAAACCACTGAAAAACAAACTAATAATTTTTTATTATTTTGTTGATAATTCGTATTCTCTGGTTGAATTTAGCTTTTGATGATTTAAAAGACTTTCTTGTTTACAATTTTAACTAGTTTTATATAAAATTCCACTACTTGGCTGGAAATTAAATTTTTGATTAAAAATTGATATTTTCGGTTAAAAAATTCAAGTAGTTTTTTCAAAATACCTTGTTTTTATAAAATACTAAGTTTCAGGGTGATTTATTCTTCTTTTTTGACAAAAGTTCGGACGAATTAACTAAAGTTGAATGCGAACTTAAATTATTTCTCCTTATTTTTTAGCAACTTTTTTCAAAGATATTTAAGTTTTTTTATTTGATTTTTTATTATTTTTCTATTTGTACTAAATTTTGTCCGTGTGTATTATTCGGCGTCGTTTCCGTTCTATTTCGAATGTTGACTGACGAGTGATAGATGAAATTCCGAGTAAAATTCAATTCTTCTGACGGAAATTGAAACAGGATTTTTCACTGATAAGCTATCTGGTTTTCATGAATTATTGATTTACTTATTTACTGCTGATAATAATATGAGGATGGCGCAAAAGGTGAGAAGATAAAAACCGATTAATTTTTAATAAAACAATGGAATTATTTACTAAAAAAAGTCGATTTTTCTACAAAACACCTGAACCCGAAAATATGAATTTTAAGCAAAATAGTTAAAATTCAACCAAATAGTCGAATTTTTAAAAATTATAAACCGAAAAAGGTGAATTTGCAAAGAATGAGTTAAATTTTTAACCCAGAAGTATGGATTTGTAAACAAATGATTAAATTTTTAACAAAATAATTAAATTTTCAAGCAAATTCTGGGTTTTGAACGAAAAGGCTAAATTTAAAAAAAGGATTTTTTATTCAAGAAAAACAAAATTTTCGAATTTTTAAGCCAAAAGGATATTTTTTTAAGAAAACAGTTAAATTTTTAACCAAATAGATGAATATGCAACTAAAGTAATAAGTCTTCAACGAAAAAAAATTAATTAAAAAATTTTGTGTTGCCTTTCAAACAAATAGTTGAATTTTATCAACTTTAAACAAAATGTTTAATTTTTAAGCAAATAGTCGAATTTGATACAAAATTGTTGAATTATCAAGACAAAAGAATTAATTTGATCCAACACAGATGATTTTTCTATCCAAAAATATGAATTTTCTTCGTAAAAGGATCAATTTCCCACAAATTATTGAAATCAAAAAAAAGTATTGGTTTTTAATAAAACTTATTAATTTTTCAACATAATACTTCAATTTTGTAACCAATAATCAAATTTTCTATCAAAAAAATTTAATTTGTACAGAAAGAGATGAAGTTTTTAAACCATTTTCTATTTACAATACAAGAGTTGAACTTTAAACCAAGAAAGGTTGTTTAGTTAAGAAGAACAAAATTGATGAATTGATGATTGAATGAAAAATGATAAAGCTCTAACAACAAAATTAATTTTTGACCAATTGGATCGACTTTCAATGAAGTGGTGCAATTTTTAACCCAAAAAGATGAACCCAAAAGTATAGACTATTAATAGAATTATTGTATTAAAAAAATTTTATTTCGTAGCAAATAATAAAATTTTTAGATTAAAAGGGATTATATTTCTAGCGAAAGAAATGACATTTGTGAACAAAAAAGACGAATTTTCAGCCAAAGGGTTGGATTCCTAACAGAATAATATGAATTTTCAATTAAAATTTAAGAAATTTAAATTAGATTTTAAAAAAATTTCTAATTCTATTTACGCCCAATAATCAAGTTAATATATAGAATTCCTTAAATTAAAACCAAGAATTTTACGACCAAATTTGGTCCACTAGCATAATGTTCCTATTGTAATTTGAATAAAGATTCTCTTTTAAAAACCATGAAAAAGAAAAAATTGTATTTCTTTCGTCTTTTCTATTTTTATTATTATCAAATAACAATAAAAAAAATTTGTAAATAATATTGACCAACGTTTCGTCACTCATACCTGTACAGAATTCTTCTCAAGGTAAGACAAATTTTATAAGGTAGGAACAGTAACAAAAAAACGATGCTCTGTCCAAGAAATTTTTCCAAATTTGATCTTTGAATTCTTAGTTTTATTTTCAGGAATTCAATACTTTAATATCAATTCTGAACAAAATGAAGTAGTTGAAATTTCAATATAAAAAGAATTCTAGGCTTTATTTCACAACAGGGAAGGCCGACTTTTATTTTAGTTTTCATTTACAAGGGACACATATTTCTCATGGCATTAAATGTTTTTACAAACTCCATTCATTGTATTAAGACCATTTTGTTTTATGTTTCAGGTGAGCTCACTCTCCATGAATTTATTGCTATGTCTTAAAGTTTTGGGTAAGTGCAACAATTCGAAGAGACAAAAAATAATTTTAAAAAATAGTTAAGTCCTCAAATAAAAAGGATTTGTATTCATTCCGTTCTTCCAAATAACCTTAAAATGTCATTGCCAAATTTTTTCTAACTTTGTTGAAATAAATAGGTGTAATACCAAAAAACCAATTTGGGGAAGAAGGTCTAGTTCCAAAATGATACGCGAAAACAAATAAAGACACAGTGCAAATTTTTATTGTTCAATATTTGATGCAACAAAATTTAGACCAATTCTTTTCTGCGATGAAACATAATTAACATACTCAAGGTTTGTATACGCAACTTAAATGAGCAGCTTAACTCAATTGCCAATCCAAGTTCAAATGCGTTGAAACATCGTTTGCTTGACAATGCGTGATCAGTGTTGGTAGAAGTCAGTGCTTCGACAAATGGGTGACAGCTTGACATGCAGGGATAAAATGATGACACGGGTGTTCCGTTTGATTTGCTTTACAATATAGTTAGGGTTCATCGACTATTTACTCTTTAAATTGCAAGCGGACGTAGACTCTCCCCTCTTCCTTGCTAATCTTAGCCCTTTATTCCCTGCAGACCTGACCAACAAAGACATTTGCACTCAGAGGAAAGACAATCACGATTTACAAATTTCTGTCTTGAATTCTTTTTAATATCAAAGAAGCGATCATTAGAAAGACTAAAAACAACCATGTTGCTCGAACTAGAAGCTACTATTCTAATTAAGGGAATCTATTATACAAATTATGATCAACAGTTAAATAAAAATAAGATTTTTGTAAAGAAACAATAATTGGTTACAATCGGAAAATACATTGTTCTAATCAGATCATATGGTTAGATGATCATAATTTGTAAGATAGTCATCATTAATGTTTCTGAGTATTTGTATAAGTTAAATTTAAAAGAGAGAGATGTTTTAAGCTTATCTTTGTTTTCAACATCCAATTTTCAACATCTAAGAAGCTAACATTAGGAAGACTAAAAACAACCATGTTGCTCGGACGAGAAGTTACTATTCTCCTTATAAAGGGAAACTATTATAAAAATTGTGATGTTAAGTAAAATAATATGGTTATTCTTAGGAGACAATAATTGGTTACAATCAGAGAATGCATTGTTCAAATCAGATGATATGGTGGGATTAGCATAATTTGTAATACAATGTCATCATTTAAACTTTTCAGTGTTTGTATAAGTTGAATTTAAAAGAGTTGACATATCACAACATTCTGAACTATTTGGTATTTATCAAAGCTGTTACTTCTTAAGCTGATATTTTTTTTAAACATCAAATTTTCAAATCCAAAAAGCTAACATTATGAGGACTAAAAACAAAAACCATGTTGTTCGAACGAGAAGCTACTATCCGCATCAAGGGAATCTATTATAAGAATTATGATGATAAGTTAAATAATATACTTCTTGTAAAAAGACAATAATTTGTTACAGCTATAAAATATATTGTTCAAATCAGATGGCATGGTTAGGTGATCATCATTTGTAAGATGGTCATCATTAATGCTTTATCAAATCTGTAATTTTTCAAGCTTATCTTTTTTTCAACATCCAATTTTCAACATCAAAGTAGCTAACATTAGAAAGACTAAAAACAACCATGTTGTTCGGAAGAGAAGCTACAATAAAGTATTTGTATAAATTAAATTTCAAAGAGTTGATATATCATAGGATTCTCAAAGAAACGGTATTTATCAAACCTGTCATTTTTCAAGCTTATCTTTTTTTTACATCCAATTTTCTACATCTAAGAAGCTAACATTACGATGACTAAAGACAATCATGCTGTTGAGACAAGAAGCTACTATCATTCTTATCAAGGGAATCTATTGTAAAAATCATGATGAAAAGTTAAGTACTATGGTTTTTGTAAAGAGACAATAACTGGTTACAATGATAAAATATATTGTTCAAACCAGATGACATGGTTAGGTGATCATAATTTGTAAGATGTTGATCATTAATGCTTCTTAGTATTTGTATAAATTAAATTTAAAAGAGTTAATATATCATAGGATTCTTAACTATACGGTATTTATCAAATCTGTCATTTTTCAAGCTTATCCTTTTTTTTAACATCCAATTTTCAACAACTAAGTAGCTAACATTTGGATGACTAAGGGCAACCATGTTGCTCCGACGAGAAGCTACTATTCTTCTCATCAAGAGAATCTATTATAAAAATTGCAATGAAAAGTAAAAGGAAAATAATATTTTTGTCAAGAGACAACAATTGTTTTCAACATCGAATTTTTAACATCCAATTTTCAACATCCAAGAAGCTAACATTAGGTAGACTAAAAAGAACCATGTCGGTCGAACTAGAAGCTACTATTCCCATCAAGGGAATCTATTATAAAAATTGTGATGAACAGTGAAATAAAAATAAGATTTTTGTTAAGAGATAATAATTAGTTACAATCAGGAAATACATTGTTCAAAGCTACTATTCAAGTTACTATTCTTCTCATCAAGGGGATCTATTATAATAATTATAATGAAATTTAAATAAGAATATGATTTTTGTAAATTTACAATAATTGCTTTAATTTCTCACATTTTACTAATCAGATGACATCGTTAGATTAAGATAATTTACAATACGACTGATAATTAATTTTTCTGAGTGTTTGTATAATTTACATTTAAAGGAATGGATATATCATAGAACTCTGAGCTAGATGGTATTTATCAAATCTGTTACTCTCTAAGCTTATCTTTGTTTTCAACATCCAATTTTCAACATCCAAGTACCTAACATTAGAAAGACTAAAAAGAAGAACCATGTTGCTTAAACGAGAAGCTACTATCCTCCTCATCAAGGGAATCTATGATTAAAATTATGATGAAAAGTAAAATAAAAATAAGATTTTCGTAAAGAAACAATAATTGATTACAATCAGAAAGTACATTGTTTAAATAAGATGGTATGATTAGATTAGCATTATTTGTAATACGATGGTCATTATGAATGGTTCTTAGCATTTTTATATGCTGAATTTAAAAGACTTGATACATCATAGCATTCTCAACTATATAGTGTTGATCAAATCTGTCCCTTTTCAAGGCTATCTTTTTTTTTAACATCCAGTTTTCAACATCCAAGAAGCTAACATTAGGAAGAGTAAAAACAAGAACTATGTTGTTCGAACAAGAAGCTACTATTCTTATTAAAGAACTAATATTACCATGTAATTTTACTATAACAATATAAGTTTAAACAAAACATTAACAAATTATTTTAACTTGCCAGAATCATATTGTTATTTAGTTCTCTTTCAATTTTTGTAACATACCACTAAGGCGGAGTATAATCGCGATTCTCGAAATGTTGGTACTTTGTAACAAAATCCGATAGTGTTGCAGCAACATTCTTGTTCATACCTTCCTACAAAATTTATATTATTTTTAAATTTTTATTATACTTACCTTAATTAAGAAGATTTAGCTTAAAAAGTCCCTTTAAGAACTGATTTCTCAAATTTGACACTACAGAGACCCACTGCTGCAATTTTATACGTACAGTGAAATACCGATCCCAAGGACCATTACTCATAATTTAATACTTGAAACCAGACAATCAAAAAATTGATGTGTAAAAACCAGAATCATAAACGTGACTGTTTCACCGATCATCTGCTGTTAAAATTTTCTGGTGTCATCAACCATACAGAAAACCACCCGCGTAGTGTGGTTTTTAACCACAACCGTCAATTGCTCAAAGCAGAAACGTTATGACAGTTATCACGTTTTGCCTTTTATTATTCGGAACACTGAGCTGAAGATGAAATACCGCTAAGCAACAGAGCAGCATATTCATCAGGAAATAAAAATTATGTACAGAGGATTTTATTATTATATTATAAAAAATCAGAATTGCAAAAACAATTTTGTATAATGTATTACATAGATAGGAGACCGTCCTCATAAATATTCCCGGGATTCATGGACTCTTTTTAATTTTTCTAGTTCAGTTTCAGCAAAAATCACTTATTTTAAGATAATTTAAGATCAAGGATCGTATGGGTCATTTAACATATAATTAATAATTAATGTTTAATAACCAGTAAGGAATGACCAATCGGAAGAATTCTTAGAATCCAAATCAATTCTAAGAATTGTGCTCCTTAGAATTCTTTTAAAGATTTTTTTAAATTCTCTTAAAACCTTTACAATACAACATGTTGGAGCTCTCTTGAATTCTGTATATTCTTTTAAATTTGGTGAATTCTTCTGAAGTCTATGAATTCTTTTAAATTTTGTGAATTCGTTCAAACTCTGTGAATTCTGGTACAACATGTGAATTCTTTGGATTTCTTTAAATTTTCCTTAATTCTCTAAATTTTTCTTTATTCTCTGAATTCATCTGAATTTTGGTGAATTTCTTCAATTCTCTGGATTGTTTTTAAATTGTTAAAATTCTCTAAGCTGTTCTGAATTTCTTGACGTCTCAAGATATTACTGGATTAAAAAAAATTAATTCATCTTGAAATCATTATAATACAAAATGAATTATTCTGAATTTCTCCAAGTTTTTTTTATTCCCTTAACTCTCTTGAATCATTCTAAATTCTCTAATAACTTTTAAAGTTTCTGAAGTCTTTTGAATTGTCTGAAATATTTTGAAATCTGTTGCATTTTTTTTAAATTATCTGAATTATGTTGATATTTTATGAACTTTTGAAACAATTCTGAGTTTTTGTAATTCCTGCGAGACCACTAAATCTTTTTAAAATTTGTTGAATTTTCTTGAATTTCTGCAAGTCTTTTGTATCCTTTGAATTCTTCTGAATTTTCTTAATTCTTCTTATCCGTCTAAAACTCTAAATGCTTATAAATTCTCTGAATTCTTTTAAATTCTCTGAAATCTTTTGAATTATGTAAATTGTTTAGTATTCTCTTAATTCCTTTGATATTCTCTAATGTCTTTTCAATTTTGTGAATTCGTTTGAAGTTTGTGAACTTTTTTGTACCCTGTGCATTTTTCTACATTATAGAAATTCATTCTAATTCTTTGAATTCTCCTCAGTTCTCAGAATTCTTAAAAATTCTTCTAAATCCTTTCGATTCGCTGAATTCTTCGGAATTCTCTGAATTGTTTCAAAATGTTTTGAATTCTTTTTACTGTTCTAAATTTTTTGAATTCTCGCGATATAATAATATTCAGATAATTCATAAGAATTAAGAGAATTCAAAAGAATTCAGATGATTCAGCAGAATTTATGGAGTTTAAAAGAATTCACTAAATTTAAAAGAAGTTAGATAATTAAAAAAAAATAAAGAATATAAAATATTTCATAAAGAACAAAACAAAAATGTCAGGGAATTGAGAAATTATTAGAGAATTTAGGACTATTTAGGAGAGTTCAGAGAATAAAAAAGACTTGAAGAAACTCTGAACAAAAAAATTTCGAATTAAGAAGAATGAAGTTTCAAAATCCCTGTTCCAAATCAGAATTCATCAGAATTTAAAAATTCTCTCTTTCAAACTAAAAACAAAAAAAAGTACTTTAAGTAGTGTTTAGAGTAGAAGTAGTATTTCAAAGAGGAAATATCTTTGAATTATAATAAATAATTTCTTTACATTGTTCGTCGCGAATTTAACTTTTTTTAGTTCCAAATTAAACTGCTTACGGTTAAAAATTAAAATCTTCTAAGAATTTTTTTTTTGAAGATTCATCGTTTTAATTGAAAATTCATCTAATTTTGAAAATTTAACAACTTTGTTGAAAATAATTTGTTTAACTAAAAATGTAACTGTCCCAGTATAAAATTGAACTATTTCATTAAAAATTCGTTTTTTTTTTAAATTAAGAATTAGATTGTTAACAAAAATTTAACTATATTTTTTTGTGTGGAAAATTTATCTTTTTTGGATGATAATTTAACTGTTTGGTTGAAAACTGACATTTTTTATTTTAAAATTAAACTATTTGTTTGGAAATTTATGAACTTTGTGCAAAATTCGTCTTTTTCGTAGAAAATTAATTTTTATGATTAAAATTTCATCTTTTGGTTTATATAAAATTCATCAGTTGGGTTGAATATAAATTCTCCAACCGAAAATTTAGCAGTTACATTTTTAGATAAAAATTGATCAAATTTAGTCTTTTTAAATTTAACTTTTTAATATTTCGTTAAAAATTCGAATATTTTGTTAAAATATTTCAATTCCTTGTTGTTGCAACAAATGATCTTCTTGGAAAATTTTTGTCTTTTTGGTTGAAAATTATTTTTTTTTGTGTGCAAATTTAACTATTATTCCAGTTGAATATTCCACAATTTTAGTGAAAAATTCCTCTCTTTATTTTAATTTTAATTTGTTGACTAAAAATATTATTTGTTGACAATTTTTCGTTCTTAGTCAAAACTAATGTTTTTGGTTAAAAATTTACCTATGCCAGTTGAAGATTCATTATTTTATTTGAAAATTCATCAGTTAGGTTGAAAATTAATTTTTGTAACTAAAAATGTAATTATTCCATTTTCTGTTGAAAACTCTTTTTTTTTAGTTCAAAACTCAGCTATTTAGTTAAACATTTGCCTTCTTTAATAAAAAATTTAAATATTTCGTTAAAAATTCATGTTTTTTGTTAAAAATTGTATTTCTCGGTAAAAAATTAATCGTTTTGTTTAAACTTGTAAAATTGCCATAAATGACTGAAAATTGCCATAAGTATCCGGAAATTTATAGACATTGTATAATTTAATTTTGGATACTTTTTGGTAAGTTATTATAAATTCCCTTTAATATTACCATAAATATCCTTAAGTATTACCATAAATTACCCACAAAATCATAAATTTTAAGAAAATTATAAAAATGTTTAACATTGAATTTTGGGCAATGTATCATAAGTTGCTATAAATTACCTGTATTATTGCCATAAATTACCTGTGATATTACTATAAATTTCTGGAAATTTATAAAAATGTTAAAATTCAATTTTGTATAATTTATGTTCAGTTACCATTTTTCATTTAAAATAATCATAAATGACCAAAAATGTCCGGAAATTTACAGAAATTCTTAAATTGAATTGTGGGTAGTTCATGGTAAGTTACAATATTTACATGTAAAATTACCATAAATGACCGAAAATTTCCATAAATTACTGGAAACTTTAAGACAATTTTAAAATTAATTTTTGATCATTTATTGCAAGTTATCGTAATTTACCAAAAATTCTGATAAAATCCCGGTAATTCATAAAATTGTTTAAAATTGAATTTACGGCAGTTTATGGTAAGTTCCCACATTGGCTTGTAAAAATACCAAAAATAACCGAAAATTCCCATAAATTTCCGGAAATTTAAAGACATTTTTTAAATGAATTTTTGACAATGTATGGTAAGTAAAATGAGATTTAATATTGGATTTTGATGATACATTATGGAGGAAAATAAAAATTGTGAAAAATTTTGAAAAAAATGTTTCTTTATTTTTGGAAATCCATATGACACCTTTGTCGGATAGTAATCCTGGAAATCCTTGATCATTAAACTTAGAATCTAGATTTCAAAACCTAGTATCTATGGATATGTCCAATACAAGAAAATTAATTTTTTTAGTCAATAATGAAAATTTTAGTATCAGTTTGAAACAAATTTTTTTTAAATCTTATAATTTCGTTTCAAAGACTAAATTATTTGATCTCAGACTTTAGAAGCCTAAAATTGTCCAATTTATACAAAGTGCTTTCATCATTACGTGTCAAAATATATCGAACGAGAAAATATTTACCCTGCGAAAAAATCTAATATTTAACTCTTGAAATTAGTTTTTTTTTTCTTAACAAATTTAAAAAAATAGATTTAGCCAGTTCTTGATATCAGTTTTGGAAGATTTAGAGCTTTTTAGGACAAAGAAGGAATGTTGTAAAAAACATCTAATTTTTAGGGTGGGAGAAAATTTCAATTTTTCTATATCGGACTCTAAATCTCTATGGCTTATAAAATGTTTTTTCTCACTTGAAAAAATGTTTCTTTATATTTATGTTACATAACAACGGACACTCGACAGTTGCTAATCTTGAAGATTCATGACAGGTGATTCGTCTTCGGAGTTGGATCATTCTGATGCGCAATTTTCCAATTAAATAAGAAATCCGAAAAGAGAATAAAAGTGCTGCATATTATATAATTTTAATCCAATTTAGGGATCAAATTGATGAAAATAGCATTGAAGTCAAGATTTGGTCAGGGGAGAGGGAAACTGCAGAAAGCCTGACCATTTTTTATCCATTTGGAAATTCATCGTCTTTATTGATCGAATATTAATTTTCTAGATGACTAATCCATCTTTCTGTGGTTAAAAAATTAAGTATTAAATTGAAAATTCCTCTAAAATGTCAAATATTACGTTGGAAATTTATGTATTTTAAAAAAAATTAAACTCTTCAGTTGAAAATTCATTGTCATAGTAGAAAATTAATTTCTTTGGTTAAAAAAAAAGTTATTTCGTTCAATAGTAATTTTTTGAATTGAAAATTTTATTATTTTATTTCTTGTCGAAAAATGTTGCAGCAAAAAAAAAATTTGTTTAAATTTTTTATCCTAAAATTATAAAAATTGAGTAGAAGAACCACCTTTCTTATTGCTTTTTATTTTTTATCCCAAATTTTCAACTAAATTTGGCGCCTCTTGTAAAAATAAGTTAGAAAATAAGAAGAGTTTCGGTAAGGTATGAGTCTGGTCACGTGACCAGGGTGGCCGTTGGACCGGGAAAATCGGGAAATGACTGAGAATTTTATGAGACCTAGAAGAAACGGGAAATGACCCTGAATTTTTTTCTTTGATTAAAACAGCCACCCTACGTGACCCACTCGTTAGATGGCTGATGCTCGCGCTCGTAACGTTGCGGTACATTATTATGTGAATGGTAAGTTTCGTATAAGACACGTGGCATCATTGCCGTAGCGTACGTGCAAGAATTTTTGAATGACGCTTCGAGTTACGGGTCGACAATAAGCTTTATCGACACTATGATCGAGTCGTTGAGAATAATTGAAAAAAAGAAATTTATTTCTTGACAAAGTCCCGTCATCAGCTTAACCTTTTTCACTTCTGCGCGCATTACATTATAACGGCTCACGTTGTTGGATTGTAGCGTCCATGACAAAAACGTTTTTCTTGTTACATCCATGAGTTTAAAAGAGGAAGGGAGAATAGAGGTCACTCTTTTATTATTTGCATCACAAATGTGTGTCGATAGAAACGAGAATTCGAAATTATCACTAGTTCAACTCATCGAAAATCACTTGGGAAAATGTAAAAGAAGAAAATGAACTTTGACACTGATTAACATTTTTCGTTAAGGACAAATGTGGTCTGTTTCTAGAAAATCTGAATTTAAATTAATTTTATTCACTTTTAGTGGCCATGCAAAATTTTGAAGCAATTAACTTTCAGTTTAGAATACATTAATTTTTAATCAAAGCGATGGATTTTCGATTAAAAAAATTAATTCTCAACAAAAAGTTTTGATAGCTACTATTTCCAAGAAAAAATATTTTAATTTTCAATAAAGAAGAGTTCAATTGAACAGTTGAATAAAAAACGAGACCTTCATCTACAGAACCGAATTTTCAACGAAAATCAAAACTGAAGCAGAGAATTTGCAAATAAGCACCTATCAGCACCAATCTTTAACAAACAAAGAAAATTTTTAACTAAATTGTTAAACTTTCAACCCAAAAAATAAATTTTCTACAAAGAAAATAAATTTTTAACAAAATACATAATTTTTCAGATTAAAAAGATAAATTTTAACCCAAAAACAGAATAGTTGAAATATTGTAAAAATTAATTTAAAAAACAACAACGAAAAAGATGGATTTATTTTCAAATACGGGGTGATCATTTTAATAGAAGAAAAAATTCCCTAAATAGTAAAATTACAAGTAATAAAGAATAAACAACAAACTAAAGCATTCAAAGTGGAACTTTTGAATTTTAAACTTTTTAAATCGAAGTTTAAAAGGTTTTAAATCCAAAAATTTTGTATTTTCAATTGAACAATTTCAAGTCTGAACAATTTAAACGGAAAATTCAGAATTTTCTATTTTTTGAATGCTCTAAATTATAGAATCAATCAATGAAGTTTAAAAATTCTCAAAATTATATTATTCAGTTATGTTAGGCTAGAAACATTAAAAATTTTGACATTTAAATATTCTTCAACTTAAGAGTTTTGAAATTACAAGTTAAATTATTTTTATTTTAAGTAGCTTCAGCATACTTGAAAAGGTTTAAAATTGTATTTCAAAATCTTGAGAAATATAGAAGTTATTTTAATTTTTTTTTAAATATGAAATTTTTTTTCAATAGTTGAATCTTCAACAAAACAGCATAATTTTCAAACAAAAAGTATGCCTTTTCAACTAAATTCTTGAATTTTCAATCAAAAAGTTTCATTTCTATTTTAGCAAGATGTCCTTTCTGCTAAAGCATGTGAATTTAGAAATCCAAATGACAACATTTAAAAACAGAGTTTAATTTTCAAACGAATCGTTGTATTTTTATTCAAGAAAGATGAAATTTCTTTTAAAACAGATAAAATTAAAAAAATCTTCAAATAAATCGTTAAAATTTTATCCAAAGCAGATTCTAGATTATGTTTGAAAACCACAATGAAAATTGTAAACAATAAGTTAATTTTCTGTTAAACAGTCGAATTTTTAACCAAAAAGTATGATTTTGAATTAATGCAAATTCTACTTCACCTTTAAATAAAAATAAAAAAATGTTCAGAAAAAATATATGTTATCTAAAAAAGATTTCAGTTGACTTATAAGTAACAAAATGTGAATTTCAAGCAAAAGGTTAATATTCTACGAAAAAAGGAGTATTTAAACCAAAAAGATGATTTTTTAACAAAACAGTTGAATTTACAACCAAAAGGATGTCTTCAAGAAAATCGTTAAATTTTCAACCAAATGATAAAATTTTTTAATAAAAAAAAGTTAATCTTTAAGAGAAAGAGTTTGTGAATTTGCAAAAAAAAAAAAGAAAAAAAAATCGTTTTCCCTTTGGACACAAATAAAAAAGAAAGGAAAAAAATTAGAAGGCAACCAAAATGCCTTCTCATTTTTCTTTCCTGTTTTTCATTTTTGTCCAAAGGGAAAATCAATTTTTTTATTTGTTTTATTTTAGGAAAAAGGCAAAAAGGTTTTTTTTCAGATTGCAATGGGAACATTTTATGGTTGTTTTCCAAATTTTTTCGTTAGATTCTTGGTTGTATTTTCAGGGATTCTTCACATTAACTTGACTATTACACATTAAAAAGAATTTTAAATTTGATTTCAATCTCATTTAGGTTTCTTAAATTTTAAGTACGGTTCCTCATTTGAAAAAAGTTTAATTATTACTTCGCAGTTCGTACAGGATTTTCGCCTAAATTGGCGCCCAATTATAAATTGGTCCAATCTGGGCCGATTTTCAAACGGAAGTAATCACTTCATGATATCAAATATATCTTTTACTGGCATTTACTAGAAACTTATTGA
The DNA here is from genome assembly GCF_010883055.1 of Belonocnema kinseyi. Lineage (NCBI taxonomy): Eukaryota > Metazoa > Arthropoda > Insecta > Hymenoptera > Cynipidae > Belonocnema > Belonocnema kinseyi. The sequence continues at coordinate 130,764,226 of NC_046658.1, read as the reverse complement.
GTATACAAATAAAACCATTTAGTTTGCAATAAAAAAATATTAAGGTAATTAAATGAGATAAAAAGTATCCTATCCTTTAAGTTGGACCAAATTACACACAGTATACAAAATTTCATCAAGATCGGTTAAGTAGTTTCGGAGTTTTGTGGTGACAAACATCGTAACACGGATTTTTAAATATATAGATTTATCAGTTCTGCCGCAGTAAACTTATCAGATTTATTTATTGCAAAGTATAGTTAATATGTTACATAAGAGCAGACCAAACAGGATGATTTCCGCAAACTCTGATGACAGAAGTATCATTTTATAAATAGAATTTGCATAGCATTGAATCGTAGATTTTATAGCTGCCCTCGACGCATATGTAAATGAGCGTGATAATCAATTCGAAGTGGAATCAACAAATTGAAAAGTAATCAAACGAAAGCAGAACTGAATACGAAACATATTTAAATACGCGAAGTATAAATAAAGTTATTGTCAATTAAATAAAAACTTGTCATACTGTTGATAATTCAAAAATTATAATTAAGTCCATCAGGACTATTTTTGGTTAAAAGGTGTCAAAATCTGCCAAGTGAGCCACCTATTTTTCGATATTCGAGCTTTTTTCGCGGACATTACTTTATTAGGTTCCCAAGGACAAATGAAAAATAAAAATTGAGCGGTTTGGTGAAATTTGAAGTGTTATAAAAGTTATTGTTAATAACATTTTTCTGCATGAATTTGGTCATTATTTATAAGCCTCCGATACGTTGGATGTATTTTTCTAATTTTTTAAATGGCAATTTTAAACTGGACACTCTTTCGGTGCAGATTTTTTATTTTTATAGTTACCGTAGTTTGTTTAAAATATAAATAATTTATTTAAATAAATGAAAATAAATATAACTTCTCTATCTAATTTCTTATTCTTAATCATCGAATATCAATCTATGTTTCATAACGTATTACATGAAAAAAGAAAAACATGAAAAATTTCATCGAGTCGCAAGTTATTGCTTTTTTTTCGCTCGGGGCTCAGCGCGCGTCGCCCGTGTCGCGCGTGCCGTTGCACCGTGGGCCAAGTAAGGTGTCCGTGGGTAAATTAACTTTTAGCCCAAACCATTCGACCAATTAGAAATTTTTTTCAAAGCTTATGAAATTTCTAAGAAAGTTTTCGGTGCATATTTTTGAAAAAGTTGTTCAATATTTTTTTTTATTTAGCCATAAAAATTCATTTAAAAAAAATTGCGTAGATGCCACTTTGTAAAAATTTATCCAAATTATGCGAAAATAAATACAATTAGTGGGGTAACTTGTCTTGAATGATATTCGGCAGTCAAAAATATAAAAAAATGTTTACAATTTTTATAAACAAATTAATCAACAAAAGTTGGATTTTTAATACAAATGAGATATAGCTACTACGGATGTGTCTTTTTAAGTGGAAATATAAAGAAAACAAAATTTCAATATAACTTATAAAAAATGGAGACCATTTGTTAATTATTTAAACAAATTGGATAAGCAAATTCATAAATTCGTTATTTTTAAGTAAATTTGTTTCTTTCTTTTAACAGAAAGGGCAATAAATATCTTGCTTATAGCTTTCTTGTGCGATTCTTTAATTTCAGACAATAAGTGTTATTTGTTTAAACAAAATTCATTAACAAATGCATAATATTGTAATTTGTCAGTAAAAGAAATTAGTTTTTTTTAAACAACTTTAGATATTTTGAAAATACCTCTTTATATGCTGCTTGGTTATAAAGAAAGAGTTTCTATTTGTTTAAATAAAAGAATTTCGACTAATTTTAACAAATAATTATAAAAATTATAAACGTGTCCTGTCGGATAATACTATATCATAACAGTGACAACTTGCTTAAAAACTATAGTCGATTTCATAAAAAAATGCGGTTTCCATTAAAAAACGGTCTCAAAGTAATTTGTTTTTTAAATTTGTTTAAAAAGTAGGAATTGTGTGAATGGCTCATTCGTTATACACGTTTAATTAATTGTGTTAAAGAAACTTATTTTATCTATTAAACAGGGTTAAGTTATGAATTTATTTATTACATTTTTTAACAGCAATTATTAATTGTTTAGTAATAATAAAAAATAACTATAGAGCTATTAGCAATACATTAGGAATTTATTTCTTAAAAAAAAACGAAATCCATTCGTTTACCAAAGCAAAATAGTCAATTTTTCTATTTTATTTGTTTAAGCAAATAGGGATTATTTTTTTTTATTACCATGCAACATATCAAGAGGTATTTTTAACATATCTGAATTGGATTGAAAAAAACGATTTTCTTCTACTGAAAAATGACAATATCATGAATTTGTTAATTCATTTTATTAAAAAAAATAACACTTATTTTCTGACATAAGATAACCGCACAGGAAGCTATAAGCAAAATATTTATTTTCCTTTCTGTTTAAAAAACGAAACAAATCTATTTGAAAATGACGAATTTGTGCTTTTGTTTATAAAATTCGTTTAAATATTTAACAAATGGTCTCTATTTTTGTTATCAATTATATCGATTTTTTTTAGATTTCCACTTAAAAACGCACATCTGAAGTAGCTATATATAATTTTTGATAAAAATCTAAATTTTGTTGATTAATTTATTTATAAAAATTATAAACAATTTTTTAAATATTTGATACTGCTGAACATCATTTAAGATAAGTTACACCATTAATTCTGTGTACTTTTGCATAAATTACATAAATTTTCACAAAATGGCACCTTCGAAATTTTTTTGTTTTTGAAATTTCATTGTTAAATAAAAAAAATTATTAAACAACTTTTTTCAAAGCTTGCGACTCGAAGAAAGTTTTTATGTTTTTTTTTTCATATCATGCGTTATGAAATAAAAATTGATATTTAATGATCGGAAATAAAGAATTATATAGAAAAGTTATTATTATCTTTATTTGTTTAAATAAATTGTTTATATTATCATCAAATTACGGTTTTTGTAAAAATCAAAAATCTGTATCAAAAGAGTTTCTAGCTTACAAAACAATTCATAAAATTGGTAAAATACATCCAACCTATCGATAGCAAATAAATAATGACCAAATCAATGCAGAAAAATGTTATTGACAATAACTTTGATAAAAGTTCAAATTTCACCAAACCGCTCAAATCGTATTTTTCATTTGTCCTTGGGAACCTAATGAAGTAATTTCCACGAAAAAAATTGTCCCGTCGAAAAATAGATGGCTCACTTGCCAAATTTTGACATAGAAAATTCTATTTTATTCCGAAAATTTTAAACTTTCAGGACCCTGAAGTCCACAAGAGTGGCACAAAAAGTTCCCGACCATTCGACCCCACTTTGAGTTGGGGGCTAGTCGGGTCATCTGACTAGCCCCCGACCAGTAGCGTCACTGTAGATTAGTCGAGGGCTAGTCAGGTGACCTGACTTATCCTAGTCGGGGCCTGATCGGGTACTAGAAGGGGTCATATGGTAATACATCCGCGTGGAATATTAACCGAACTCTCCAAAATTTGTGGAACATCCCCTAAACGTTTGTCAAAATACTTATTATTCACGGAAATCTCCATAAACTTTTTTGAAATATTTAAAAGTGCTCAAATTTACACAAGATTTAATGGAGAACATATCCTACGCTTAAAAATGCATAAATTTATGTAATTAAATTTATCAAAATTTGTGGAATATTAATTTTAAACAAAAAACTTCAGCTGGAAGGCAGCAGTGGAAGAGCTTCGCTCTGAAGGAACCACCATGTTGGTGACGGTAGTCTCTGCTCCAGGTAATTATTCTTCGTTACGTGTGGACTGCTGTCTTAAACACTCGACGCGTCATTTCTGTTGCGCGAGAGGCGGCACGTCGCGCCCTTGCGGATTTTCCTTGAAGCTACCAGTCCAGAACCGCAAGACGCAAATGAGGGTGGTAGCGAAATCTGAACTGTACCGTGCTTAATAGTTTACTATTAGGATACTGCTCTTCACTGATTAATCAAAAACTTTTTCTCTTTCCAGTTTCAATTACATGAAGGATTAGACTTTATTTACATATGGCAAATCTTTCAGATCAATTTAAAAATAAGCATCTGTACAAATTTAGAGTCTTATGACTTTCGGCAGACTTTTTACCTACATTGATATGTATTTATTCCAATATGGATTTTCTTAAAATTCCATACAAAGGTATTTATAAATGTTCCTAGAAATTCGCAATTTTCTAAAAAAATACTACAAAAAAATAAGATTACGCCTTTTTGAAGATTTTGATCTTTGTTTTAAAAAAGTTGATTTTCGTACAAAATTATTAACTTAATAATTATTTATTAAGTATATTGGAGACGAATTTAACATTAATAAATCTTTTCTCTAAAAAACGGTGTAAAATTGTTGTTAAATATATTTTTCGTGTTTTAGAATAAAAAAATCATTACCCTTTTTTAGATATTACCTCATTTGATAAAACCTCGCCGAAAACTCAAACATAAGAATAACCTGACCACAGCCCCACCAGCTCCCGACTAGAGCCTGAAGATTACCCGCACGGAAATTAGTGAACAAAAAGGCATGACTAGCCCTTGACCAACCACTGACCAGGCCCCGACTGAAATTTTGACAACAAAAAGCCCAACTAATTTCCGATTAGTTTCCGCCTTTTAATAGGGCCAAACGGGGTTATTTCCACACGGGTTATGCAAATGGTTGATGGAAAAAATATGCACTTCTATGAGGTTGTTCCAGTTACATCAGCATCAGCAGTAGACTGACTTTGAAGAGTAGAATCATGACTTATTACGCAATGAACAGCTTCCATTACACGCTGTACCTAGAAATTCTGCAAAAGAATCAATGGAGTTGGTTCATCCCACTCATACCATTAATGTAACATACGATCAAGATTTCTGATTATACTACATTATAACTTGCAGATTACCTAAGTCGGTGACAAAAAAATTAAAACTGACATTCTTTTCGTTAGTGCCTTTAAATTTGGAATAAATAAATATCAAAAGTGATGTTTAAATGTTTTTATTAAGTTTCTGTTGACGCGATTGGACAAATATCATCAGGATGTACACGAGCATCCAAATTCTAAAAAAGCGTTCATTTCCTTTGAGACTGTTGATTTAAGTGGTCCTAAGTCGGCACAGTAGGAGTTTCTGTCCAAAGGAGAGGATAAAAAGGTACCATGATCGTGTCGCAATGCAGTACAAATTGAAGAAGTCAATTTTTGTAATTTCTTAAATTAGTGGTCCTAGGTCGGCACCCCCCTGGCCCTGATCATCTAATGCGCGTCGAAGCGCAAGGGAATCACGTTTTGGTACCTTGTGTTTGAAATTGCATTCCATGACTACAAGAAAGTAGATTCAGTGAAAAGTCAATGAGAAACAATAGAAAATAAAAAGACAACTACGAGAGACAAGCAGCATCCAGTCAAACCACAAACGAAAAAAAAAAAACAACAACGAGAGACGAGTGACTTGGAATTGAAATACAAAAAATTAAAATAACACAAATAGCGAACAAAAGCAACAAAAAAAGGTGCCGACTCAGGCACACCGGATTAGTGCCGACTTAGGACTCAGCGTAAATTACGTCCTTGTCTACCAACCTGTCAGATGATAAAATGGTTAAGCCGACACGCGCGCTATCTCTATGAAACGCGAGTGTGTCGGCTTAACCCACAGTGCCGACTTAGGACCACTCTCTCCTGTAGATAGAAAAAAAAAATATATATATTCATGTAGATATAGATATCTCAACTTTGAAAGCTAAAAAATAAAAAATAAAAAAATAAAAGGGCAAAAAACAGAAATTGTTTAAACTGCAGTACGTAAATATCTGTCATTAAAAAAAGCCGTCCATAAACTATGTTACTAATTTTAGGCTATTTCAAATGAATGAATTTTCAACCAAAAAGTTGAATTTCCAATTGAAAAAAAGTCTTTAACCATAAATGGAGTAGTTCAATTTTTAGTTTAAAAATTAATATTCAACAAAAAAGCATACAATTTTCAAATTGTTTAATTCAAAGAAAACAGACAACTTTTGGACAAAATAGTGTCCTGTACAAAAGGTTAATTTTTTAAATTACGAAAATCAATTTTTTTAAATACAGTTAAATTTTTCAATGCATAATTAAACTTTCGACAAAATTGTTAGATTTTTAACCGAATACGAATTTTCAAAAAAATACATGAATTTTCCACTATATAGTTGAATTTTTTATTTATAATTAATAAATTTTTAACCATACAGGGAATAGTTAAATTTTCGGAATTTTTTTTTGTCGAAAAAAAACGAATTTTCTAACAAATATTTCAATTTTGGTATAAAGACGTGAATTAACAAATACATTTTTTTATTAAAGTATTTTAATTATCAACCACGTAGTTAGATTTCAACCCAAAATATGCATTTTCTACCAAAAAGACGACTTATCATCAAAATACATCCAATTTTAAGAAAATTGTGGAATTCTTGACCTTGACAAATTTTGTTTTAAACCAAAAGTTGCATTCTTTACGAAAACGTATGAATTTTCTAAAAAATTAGCTGAATTTTGAACCAAAGCACAATTTTAAAAAATTTACTTTTCAGCGTAATTGTCGAATTTTAAATAAGAAATACCAATTTTCATCAAAAAATGGAATTTTTACATTTTTGGTTAAAAGAATTAATTCTCAACTAAAAATAAAAGAATTTTCAGTACAATAATTAAATTTGCTACCTGAAAGCTTAATTTTCCACTACAGCATGAATACTAAAAAAGACACATCTTTGACAAAATTTGAATTTTGAACTAAATTTTACCGTATAGAAAAACGTATTTCGAAACCGAAAACACAATGTTTAAGATCACTTCAGAGAAAAAGAGAGTAAAAAAATAAAATAAACTTTAAGAGTTAAGTTTTTAATGTTTTTGGTTGTTAACAAACTTGTAAATTATTTAAAAATTAAATTGTAATACGAGAAACAGCACACGAAATATGCAATACAAATGTAATCCTCCTTATTACGCCTGAGTAAAGGGCTTAAAAAAAATTGTGCGTTGTCTAGTTGTCATTTTCCATCACTTAAAAATACATTTTTTCGACCCTCAAATCTATGAAAAACCTTTAAAGTGCTCAAAGATTATAATTTATTTTTTGGAATAGCATAAGAAACAGAAAATATATAATTTTACTTAATTTTCCTCATTATTTGTCTTAGTGAGAGGGAGAAACAGCAAAATGGTTGTTGCCTAGTTGTGATTCTTAATTACTTAAAAGAATTTAAGTTTTAAATTGTTAAAAAACTTGAAAATTATTCAAAAATAGTTTTTTAATATAAGGAAATATCCCACGAAATAGAAAATATATATTCAATCCTTCTCTTCACTCCTGAGTAAGGGAGTGGAATAACAAACGGGGCGTTGCCTAGTTGTCATTGTGAATTTATATAAAAGTACAGTTTTTACCGATTTAAACAGATCAAAACTTACAAATTATTTTGTGATATAAAGAAATATCTCACGAAATTTAAATGCAATCCTCCTCCTAACTACTAAGTAAGATGGTGACAAAAATGGGCATTGCCTAGTCGTCATTCGCAATGACTTAAAATTAAATTTTTTCATTCTTTAAAACCTTGAAAGTTTTAGAGATAATAATTTATTTTAGAAAACACCATAAGAAACAGGAAACATAAGTTCTATCTTTCTCATAATTTCTTTGAATAAAAGGAAGAAAAAAAGGGCGATGCCTAGTTATCATTCGGAATTATACAAAAGTTCGGTTTTCAATGTTCTAAATTGATAAAAAAACTTGAAAATGGTTTTAAAAAAAAGGTTCATTATATAGAAACATCGCCCAAAATAGAAAATATAAATTAAATCCTCCTGATAAATTCTGAGTAAGATGGTAAAAAAAAATGGACGTTGCCTTTTGTCATTCTGAATTATATAAAAGTACAGTTTTTAATGTTTTAAATTGATAAAAAACTTAAAAATTATTTTTTTATATAAACAAATATCACACGAAATAGTAAATATAATTTCAATCCTCCTCAAAACTAATAACATAAGTAAGAAAGTAAAAAAATGGACATGGCCTAGTTATCATTATGAATCATTTATTAAAACAGTTTTTAATTTTTCGAATTGATAAAAAACTTGAAAATAATTCTAAAATAAATTTTTATTATAAAGAAACATTTCACGAAATATAAAATATAATTTCAATCCTCAACACTTCTGAATAAGTGGATGGAAAAATAAAATGGGCGGTGCCCTTTGTCATTCTCAATTATTTGAAAGTACGTTCAGTCCTAAAGATTCAGCATTTTGGTTGAAAACGCATCTATTTTGTTGACAGTTTTTCTTCTTTTATTTCAAATTAAATTTTTAAACTGAAATCTCCATTGTTTCATTTTTGGGTCGATTTATGGTTAAAAATGCATCTATTTTGTTAAAAGTTTTTCTTTTTAAATTTAAGATTAAATTTTTAAACTGGAAACTCAATCATTTTATTTTTAGGTTGATTTTTGCTTGAAAATGCATCTGTTTCACTCAAAAAATCAACTAGTTGCATGGAAATTCATGTATTTTGCGAAAAATTCTTCTTTTTTGTAGAAAATTAATCTTTTTGGTGGAAAATGCGATTTTTTTGTAAAAGATCAATTTGGTTCATAGAAATTTAATCTTTTTGGGGTCAAAATAAAACCACTTGTTTGTACTAATTTATTTAAAAAATCTTATTTTTTAGAAGATTTATCTTTTTTCAAAATATACCTTTTTGGTCGAGAATTGAAATATTTTGCTGAAATTTTGTTGCTACTGAAAATTTAATTATTCTATTTTTGGTTCTATTTTGGGAAGAAAATTGACCTCATGAGTCAAAAATTTATTTTATTTCTCAAAAAATGATGTATTTTGTTTAAAAAACGTCTTTTTCACCCAAAAATATTTCTTTTGGGTTAAAGCTTGTTTTCTTGTTAAAAAATTAATTTTCTAGATCAAAAATGAATTTTTTATGATAAAAAATGCAACTGTTTCATTTAAAAAATACTGTTTTTGTTTAGGATTCTACTATTTTGTGGAAATTTAGTTGTAACTAAAAATTAAATTATCATATTTTTTGTTCTATTTTGGAAAAAAATCACCTTTTTGAGGAAAAAATTGATTTAACTTTTGGAAAAAATTGATTTAACTTCTTGAAAAAATTCTTGGAAAATTTCACTATTCGATGGAAAATTTATTTGTTTTTTGCAAAATTTGTTTCTGTGGGTAAAAAATAAATTTTCGTGGGTAAATTTTTTTTTTCGAAATTCGTTGATATTAAAGTTTTTTTAACTTTTTAAATTATTATATTTTTGGTGAAAAATTGATCTGTTTTTGTTTAAAATTTAACCATTTGTTCTAAAATTCGTGTATTTTATTGAAAATTAGTCCTTGTGGTAGAAAAAAATTTTCTTTGGTAGAAAATTCATTCATCTTTATTTCGCAAATTGAAAATTGATGATGCAATATTTTTACCCAAAATTTCCGGAATATAAATCGTTTTAAATTTAATATAATACGTTTCCCACCTTAATTTGATTTAAAAAAGAGCAATTTGGCTCAATGAATTAAATTAATTAAATTGCAAAAAATTTATGCAAATCATTCAGGTTTGGAAATTATAACAGAAAAAGCACGAATGAAAATAATTATTATTCCTTTCGACTTTCAAGCGTGGTCGTGCGGTCTCTCGGACCGCACCATAGTTGCGCTATGTAGCTTTAGTTTCGCCAAAGAAGGTGGAAGACGTGTGGTCCTTTGTATCATTAGTGAGTAATATCAATTGAAAGCTAATATGTGTTGCCTTAGACCGCACGTCCACGATAGCGCTACTATTTTATATTTATGTTTGAATTTGCTTTAAGGTATTCTATTCGCAAAATGTCACAAATTAGTATTCACGCATGGCCGTGCGGTCTCACGGACCGCACCAAGCTTCTGATACGTTGATCCCTTCTATACTTAGTTAAAAAAATTAATAACAATAACAGTTGATAAAATTAATGATTTCTTTCAGATTCAAATCTCTCCTTGTATATTTTTATAACTTAAATAACAAATACTACTTTATTTATTTATTTAAATATAAATTTATATTTCTAATTTAAACTGAAAGATATCAAGTTCTGTCATCGTGAATGTAATTTAATGGACAATACAGCTTTATTCCAGTAGCACAGATATTAGTCAAGTGTCACGATTGGTGTGACAATATCAACCGGTTTAGATTGAATAATACCGTTTAAGTGTGCAACATAAATATAAATTAATAGACGTTATTCAACGATTAAGTATGTTTTGTTACTGCCCTGCCTTCATAACTCGAACTGCGATCCATATCTGTGCACCTCTTTCACTCGTTCACAATTAGTCACGCCGCAGGTAATTACGAGCACGTGGAAACTTCTCATGTTTCAACCCAGCTGGAGAGTAGCGTAATAAATAATAATTCCAATACACTTTTTTCAATTTTACATTCTAAGATTGAGGCAGTGCCAATTTGATCGCCGTCTACCTGGTTGCTCTATCCCCACTACTCAACCTCCTATCATTGAGATGAGGGGTCGCTAGACGCTGTCGCTGACCCTTGGCAGAAGGGGGGGGGGTCTTTTTTACTAATAAGGAATAGAAAAGAAAGATTAATTTTTTTATTTTGCAAACAATATTATAAATGATTTTGGACTTATTTTAATTTAAAACTAATTAATTTTAAAAATCATTTATTTTTTATTTTTCAATTATTCATATCAATTATTTTGGTATTACACCAATTTTCAACTTGTTAGGGCAAGTAGCGTACTTGGAATCACCAAGGAACTTAGATTTTGAATATAATAGTTTAAATTTATCAGTTTTAAAAATCACGACATTAAATTTTTGTAATTTTATTCCTCATCAGTACCCGCCCCACCCAAATTCACTCTATGCAGGTGAGGGATCGTTAAACGCTGCTGACGACTCTCAACAGTAGGGAGCGGGGGGGGGGGGGTCGTTTGTACTGAGGAGGAATAAAATAAGAAACTTCAAATTTTTAAATTTTCAATTGGCAATAATAATGATTTTTGACTAATACTAATATTTCACTGATTAGGCAAGTGATATGTTGGAATCGCCAAAGAATGTAGCTTTTGTATAAAATATATCTAAATTACTTATTTAAACATAAAAAATTAAATTTTTGTTATTTTACTCCTCATAAGTACCCGCGGTACCAACTTCACTTTATGCAGGTAAGGCATCGCCAGAAGCGGTCGCGGACCCTTGCTAGGAAGGGGGGGGGGGGTATTTTGTACTAATGAGAAATATAACAAGAGACATTAATTTTTTAATTTAACAATTAGCAATAGTAGATTTCGTAGATTTCGAATAAAGTGGTTATAAATTACTAATTTAAAAATTAAAAATTAAATTTTTGTTATGTTATTCCTCATCCGAAACCGCTCCACCCAAGTTCATTTTATGTAGGTAACATATCGTTGGAATCGCCAAAAGAACGTCGATTTAAAAAAAATATATTTATAAATGACTAATTTTAAAATTAAAAATTGAATTTATATTATTTTATTCTTCATTAGCACATGCTCCACTTGACTTCTCCTTTTTTTTAGACGAGGAATCGCCAGATGCTGTCGCCATCCCTTACCAGTAGAGGGTCCTTTGTTCTCATAGGCAATAGAATAAAAAACCATAATTTTTTAATTTTGCCATTAATGATAGTAATTAATATGGTCTTGAACTGATTTTTAACTTGTTTAGGCAAGTAAAATATCTTTGAGATCGCCAAAGAACGCAGATTTCGAATATAATATATCTTAATTACTATTTATCATAAAAATAAAAAAGGTATTTGTTTTTTATTTTATTCCTTCATCCCAGAAGAAAAATGGCTTAATGGTATAACCTCATTCACCCGAGTAAAATTTTAATAAAATATAAATAATAATAATGATTTCATTTAACCCAACTTTCCCTTATGCGGAATAAGGATCGCCAGACACGGTCACCAACCTTTGTCAGCAGGGGGTCTTTTGTACTAATTAGGAATAAAATAAGGAACATCGTTTATATAATTTTGCAATTAGTAATAGTAATTATTTTTGTCTTACACTCATTTACAACTTTTTACGGCAAGAAACATAGTTGGTTTTTACAAAAAACGTAGAATTTGAATATAATATTCCAAAATTACTGTTTTTAAGTTAAAAAATTTAATTATTTTTATTTTATTCCTCATTAGAATCAACTCCACCCAAATTCCCTGTGTTCAGGTGAGGAATCGCCAGACGCTGTCGCCCACTCTTATCAGCAGGGTTGTCTTTTGTCCTAATGAGGAATAAAATACAAAACATAGAAATTTTTATTTTTGAAATTAGTGATTTAGAAATATATTTAAAATCAACGTTCTTCGGCAATCTGAACAATATGTGACTTCTATTGTCAAGTTCAAAAATTAGAATAATTCCACTATAATTTCTACTACTAATTTCAGATTTAAAACATCAAAGTTTCTTTTTTTGCTCCTTATTGGTACAAAGGACCCCCCGCTGGCAAGGGTCGGCGACAGCCTCTGGCGATCCCTTACCTGCATCATGAGAAGTTGGGCAGAGCCGGTAAAGCAAAAAGTTAGACAGCCTAAGATAAATCGCTCTGAGGTCCGCTGCATAAATAAGTGTCCTGACTTTCAGAGTAATGATTCTATTTTCTATCTGCTGATATACTGCTTGTATTGGAGAAAAAGAATTTGCGATAACTCGATTGGTTTGAACTGGACATGGGGGTAGGTTACATATTGGTGAGACAATCAATCATGTCCTTGATAAGTATCAGGGATCAGAGATCAGTTTTCTGGTATGACAGGCGATCACAATTCGACTGACTCAAAATTTGCAAAATTTCAGATAATTTTTCAAATGTACCTATCATATGAAAACAGGGTATCAACAATTCTATTCTACTAAGCCGTACAAATTTTATCAATAAATTTTTTAATTAGAAGATTAATTTACTTCTATAACAAAATAAATTTTGAAAAAAGTAAATTAATTATTGGACCATGTGGTTGTAAAAAATCAATCTGGATCGTAGAAATTAAATCTTTTGGGGTTCAAAATAGAACCGCTTGTTTGAACTAATTTAGTTGGAAATCTCTTTTTTTGTAGAAGATTTATTCATTTTTTTTTTTATTCAAAATATACCGCTTTGGTCGAAAATTGATCTATTTTGCTGAAATTTTGTTGCAACTGAAAATTTAATTATGCTATTTTTGGTTATATTTCGGGAAGAAAATGTACTTTTTTAAGTCAAAAATTTATTTTACTTCTTGAAAATTGATGTACTTTGTCTAAAAATCGTCTTTTCGAACAGAAATTAATCCCTCTGGTTAAAAGGTAGTCTTTTTTTGTTAAAAAATTAAGTTTCTGGGTCTAATCTTAGTTTTTTTTTGTCAAAAATGCAACTGTTTCATTAAAAAATAACGTGTTTCAGTTCAGAATTCTACTATTTTGTTGAAACTTTATCTTTTTTTGTTAAAATATCAACTGTCAAATTTTTTATTTAGGACTCACCGTTTTTAATAGTAAATTCAACTACAGAGTTATAATAAGTTTTAGAAAATTCATTTTTCTGAATAAAAATTCGTAATTTTAGTTAAAAATTTAACTATTTTGTGAAAAGTTATTTTTTTTTACTAATGAAAATTAGCTTTTGAATAAAAAATGTAACTATTCTATTTCTGATGTGAAATTGATCTTCTTTATGTGTTTTGCAATTCCTTTCCATGGTTAAAAATGATAAATTTTCTTGAAAATAAGTTCTTTTTAACATTAAAGATTATTTTTTAACTAAAAATTTAAATATTATATTTTGTTTGAAAATTTATCTTGTGTCATCAAGGCTTCAACTATATGGTTAAAAATTGACGCATTTTGTTAAAAATTCATCTTTTCTGATAGAAAATTAATCTTCTTGTTGGAAAATTTCATTATTTAGTGGAAAATTTTTTTTTTTTTCAAAATTTGTTTCTTTGGGTAAATTTTTTTTCTTTCGAAATCATCATTCTTCAAATGTACCTATCAAATGAGAACAGGGTATCAACAATTCATTTCTACTAAGCCTTACAAATTTTATCAATACATTTTTTAATTAGAAGATTAATTTACTTCTATAACAAAATAAATTTTGAAAAAAGTAAATTAATTATTGGACCATGTGGTTGTGAGTTCTTCTTACAAAGATACTTTTTTAAACAAAAATGGATTAGTTGAATTTTCAGTTAAAAAAATTCTTTTCCAACTATAAAAAATAAATTTGTTACAAAATAAATTCAAAATAGGATAGTTCAGTTTTTAAGCAAGTAGTTGAAATTTAAAACAAAAAAGACGAACTTTCAACAGAAGATCCAATAGTTAAATTATCACTTTAAAAAATTTATATTAACGAAAGACGAACTTAAAATATTTTAATAAAAAATACGAATTTTGAACAAAATTGTTGAATCCGTAACAACCAAAAAATTAATTGGTAAGACAACAGTTGAATTCTAAAGCAAGAAAAATTTTTTTGTAATAAAAAAAATGTTTAACAAATTGTGAAATTTTTAAGCTAAAAAGATACATTTTCAAATATAATTTATAAATTCTGAGCCAAACCAGATTTTTTTATTTACAAAAATTGATTGTATATCAAGAATAACTTTTTCCACTTGAAAAACATTATGTCCTGAATCAAGAAAAATTCTTCCAGTAAGCGAAAAAAATGAATTTTTAAGAAAATAGTTTAGCCAAATAGTTGAATTTTCAGCATAAACGATGGATTATTAACAGAAAATGCAATAGTCGATATTTTAATGAAAAAGAAGAATTTTGAACAAAATTGTTGAATCTGCAAAAAAAAGAATTTGTAACAAAAAAGTTGTGTTATAGAGCAAGAAAAATTTGTTTGTAACGAAAAAAAATTTAAACAAATTGTGGAATTTTTAAGCCGAAAAGACAAATTTTCCGAGAAACAGTTAAATTTTTAAACCGAAAATCTGATTTTTTCATGACTTTAAATTTAATTTTTGATTTAGTTTTACTGTATTAAGACCATTGTATTTTATATTTCAGGTGAAAAATTCGTTTGAAATATACAAATCTTCAATTTAAGCAGAAGAATCTTTTACAAAATAGTTGCATTTTAATTCTAAACAAACGGATTTTTTTTACAAAACGGTTCAAATTTAAATAACAAAGTTAATTATCATTCCAAAATGGACAATTTCGGTAAGTTTAAGTGGTTACAATTTCAGAGTTCTGAATTTTAATGAACAACGCTCAATTTATACTCTTTTCCTTTCATCGTTTTTAATTTTGTAATTAAAATTGAATTGTTTCACTTTTAGAAAGTATTATTACTAATTGAAAAACTATTAATTTTTAAGCTACTAAATTTTCTTTTCAGTTTTAAAAGAAGTTCGCATACATTTAAGTTTGAAAGTTCGGGAATAGAAATTTTTTCATTTTTAACGTTCGTCATTTAAAATTACTATTTATTTCGAAAGTTTTTTTCTTACAATTATTCAATTCATTTTTCATTTTAGAACAAGTTGTGTTGTCAGTTTGAATGTTAACTTGTAATATTATGTAATAAAAGCTTGGAATTCTAGAATTTCAGAAGTTTCGACTTTAAAAGATAAAATTTAGTTTTCAATATTAAATTGTCAAATTTTAATCGAATTGAATTTAAATTATTCAAATTAAAATTTTTTCAATCTTTAATTATTTAATTTCAAACGCTGTTGATTATAAAGAATACAACTTCAATTTCTCTCAGTTTTAAATGCCCCAATTGCAAATTTTTATAAATGGGAAGAAATCACGAGTATTTAATAGGAGAACCAGGAGAAAGCCGAGAGACAAAAATGTAAAAAAAATAGTGGCGACTCTGATAATTTAATTAGTTATTAATGATAGTAGAAAAGATTATATTGCAAATCTCTATTTTAAATATTTTCTCAGGCAGAAAATAAATGAACGTTCCCCGTTGCAGGACATTTCGATTCAGAAGCGGTTAAAAATCCATGTTTGGTCATTTTTTTCGAGTTTTGTAGCCGATAAATTATGGTGGGGGAAGTATAGGGAAGTATGGAAAGGGAAAGTAGGGGAAGTGAGAGGAAGTCAGGGGTAATAAGGGAGCATTAAGGAAAATTAGAGGACGGAAATAAGAGAAAAAGAGATAAGAAAAATTAGCGGTTAGATAAGTTTCAGGTAATGAGGGAATGGAGCTTAGGGGCAGTGAGAAGAAATCAGTGGAAAGAGGAAGAAGTCGGAGAGATGTTAAATGTGGGAAGGGGAAGTTGGATATATAGGAGAGAGGAATAGACTTACTGAGGAGAAGTAAAAGAAAATAGGGTGCAGGAGAAGTATGGGAAGTGTGAAAAATTATGTGAAATGAGTAGAGTTGAAGGAGTGGAAGGAGTGAAAATGATAGGGAATGTAGAGAGGACAAGTAGAGTAAACTATGGGAATAGATGGAGTAAAGTGACGTGAGTGGTTTTAGGGTAGTGCACGGGAGTAAGGGAAGTTCAAGTAAAAGTGTGTGAATAGAGGCAAGGTAAAGTAGAAGTAGGATAATGGTGGATAGGGGAAGTGACGGGTAGGGTAATGCGGTTTCGAAGTAAGGATAAATGTGGGAAGGGATAATATGGTGTATTAGAAGAAAAAAATAAAGTTAGTAAGGGAAAGTAAAAGAAAATAGGGTGAAGGGGAAGTACGAGAAATATGGAACTTGACCTGAAATTAATGGGGTGAACGAGTGAAAATGGGAGTAAATGTAGATATAAAAAGTGGAGAAAATTATGAGAAGAGATTCTAAGTGGAAAAAGTGATGTGAAATGAGTGGAGTGAAAGGAGTGGAAGCAGTGAAAATGGAAGTGAATGCAGAGAGGAGAAGAAAAGTAAATTATGAGAAGAGAGGGAGGAAAGTGAGTGGAGTGGTTTGAGGGTAGTGTGCGGGACTAAAGGAGGTTGAGGCAGAGATTGGTAAATGGAACTAAGATAAAGAAGAATAGGGAAAGTAGAATTGGGATAATGAGGGATAAGGGAAATGAGGAAAGGGATAGTAGGGCGTTGAAGTGGAAAGAGGAAGCTTACGAGTCGAGAGGGGAAGGACGGAAATGAGTGGGAGTACGGGAGGTAAAGTATGAGAGGGGTAGATATTACCTCCAAATAGGCAAATTTATATATAATAGGCAAGAAAGGGAAGTATGGAAAGTGTGGAAAGTTACGTGGAATGAGTGAATTGAAAGAAATGGAAGGAGTAAAAATGGAAGGAAAAGTGGAGAAGGGAAGTAGCGTAAATTATGGAAAGAGAGGGAGGAAAGTGATGGCAGTGGTATTAGAGTAGTGCGCGCGAGTCAGGGAGGGTGAGGTAGAGGTAGGTAAGAGGAACTGAGATAAAGAAGAAGAGGGAATGTAGAATTGGGATAACGGGGGGATGATAAAGGAAGTGATGGGAGGGATAATAGAGTGTGGAAGTGGAAGAGGGGAATTGTTAGACGAAAGGGGAAGTAGGGGAAAGGAGTGGGAGTAGGAGAGATAAAGTATGGGAGGGGTAATTATAACCTTCAAATAGAAAAATAGGCTTCAAAT
Source organism: Belonocnema kinseyi (assembly GCF_010883055.1). Lineage (NCBI taxonomy): Eukaryota > Metazoa > Arthropoda > Insecta > Hymenoptera > Cynipidae > Belonocnema > Belonocnema kinseyi. The sequence goes on along the minus strand of NC_046658.1, from coordinate 130,746,567 downwards.
TAAATGCGTTAAAGTTAGTCTCCTCAAAAATTCTGGTTTCGGCACATGTCTCCTTATGTCCCGGAACCTTTGAGATATCGTTGGTACATTTATAATTTTCTTTCTCAATATTTCAGTACAATACTTAATCCTCTAACGATAAAATTTTCTATTGTCCGCGCCTCCTATAATAAAGGTTCATGACGATTAATTTATCTTCCCCCTTTTCGATTAATCTCCAGAGCTAGCATTCCGAGACCGTTCGACTTGCTCATTGAAGTCTGAATGCGTCTAATCGACCTTAGTTATTTATTTGTACCTACACCACAAAATGCGGAAGGACAGAGAAAAGGTAATTGTGTTTAATTACATTTCACGGCGCGGTGTGACGTTTCGGTGTGACACGGAGCAATCCGCTATCTTGAAATCTGAAGTTGCGGATGCTCTATCCAATAAATAATCGCTAATTGCAAAACGCAAGCCGGGCAGAGATCGAGATTCGAAAGCTCTCGGCATCTTTGTCCGCCATGCGAGATACCATCTCCGTATTATTTATGCGCTTATCTCTTCCGATTGCGTGCGGTAATACGCGGTCTCAGTTCTCACCTACACACCCACGCCACTCAAGCCTCGTTATCCAGCTACTTTTTCATAAAACTACTGTTATCCTTATTAACCCGCCGTCGTTAATCAAACCGAAAACAAGCTCTGCAATTCCAAAAGTACGCCGAATCCAAGAAATCCAACTGCCGGAAACGCGGAACCCCATGGGGGAAAAAATTAAAGATGTCCCGAGAACGTTCTATGTCTTTAAGACATACTTAGGTCTTTACGCATCTTAGAGACGTTGATTAGATAGACAAAAGACGTCCTTGGAACATCATAAGGACGTTCTTTCAATGTCCCGAGAACGTCGTATATTTTGAAGACATCTTTAGAACTTCTTAAGGACATTAAACTTCTCAGAGACGTTGATTGGGCTTGCATAGGACGCCCTAGAAATGCCCTAATGACGTTCTCTTTATGTCTACAGAACGTCCTATGTCTTTAAGACATCCTTAGGATAATTGACGTCTTAGAGACGTTGATTGGGCTGGCAAATGATGTCCTAGGAACGTCCCAAAAACGTTCTTTAGTTGTTCGTGGTTTTTTGCTTATTGGAAGACGTCTTTATGACATCTTTAGGATATTACGCGTCTTAGAGACGTTGATTGGGCTGACATAGGTCGTCCTATGAACGTCCCAAGGATTGTACTTTGATGTCCCGAGAACGTCATATGTCCTTAAGACGTCTTTCGGACATCTTTAGGACATTCAACGTCTTAGAGACGTTGATTGTGCTGAAGTAGGACGTCCCAAGAACGTCCCAAGGAGTTCTGGGCTGTTCATAGTTTTGTGACCTCTGGTAAGCCAAACTAATTCATGTAACATTTTTAAATGTCATTTTTAAATTTTTCAGTTCCTCGGAACTGAAGTCGTCCAAACGTACACGTGCTAATTTTAAAGGACCCAGATGATACTTCAGCAGCGATGTCATAATACTAAAGCTTTTTATCCGCAGTGCTACGGGACCTAAATAGAAAGGCCTAACAAGAAAATAATAATAATAATAAAAAATTTAGGAAACAAGCAACTAAAAACGTATGGAGTGGCAAATGGTAGCTCTCACAAAGCATCCAGAGGCGACTATTGTCACCTACAATGCGCGCATTAAGATAAATCCTAAAGATGTCAAATGTACTGCAACTCAATAATTATTCCATTTAACATCAAAATGATCCAATTTTAAGAATGAAAAAAATGTGTAACCCCAAATTAAATCACGTAACAGCTAAGGGGGGGTGGGGGGCTTGAAATATTTTTTAACGATTTTTTACAGAAAAGGGGTGGGGCTCCTTCACTCATGTACGTAATTTTTTCCAATTCGCAAAAAATTTCTCTAGAAGATTATCTTTTTTGCAATAAATTTTATTATTCAGTTGAAAATTTAACAATTTTCTTTGAAACACGTCGCTTCTGGTTGCAAATTCAACTGATAAATATGCAACTCATTTGCTGAAAATTTACAAATCTCCTAGAAAATTTACTTTTTGTTTAAAATTCGTATTTTTGTGTTAAAAACTCAATTGAAATCCTTTTGGATGAAAATTCAATTCTTTTTTTAAAATGTTTCTACTCTTTATTTAAAACTTCGCCTGTTTTATCAGAATTTTCAATTTTTTTGGACAAAAATCCAACAGTTTGGTTGAAATTTTAAAAGGCTTGTTAAAAAGTCACACCCTTTGTTGAAAATTCCATTATTTATCAGGAAATTAACTCATTGCTTACAATTTTTATTTTGCTGTTAGAAAAATTACCAATTTCATAAAAAATCTACTTTAAAAACTTAAAATCTTTTCTGGATGAAAATTCAACTATTTCTTTGAAAATGTTTTTTTTTTAATTGAAAATTCATCTGTTTTAAGAGAATTTTCATCTTTCTTGAATAAACAAGCAACTATTTGGTAGATAATTATACTGTTTTGTTAAAAAGTCATACTTTTGAACTGAAATATTTTCTGAATGAAAGTTCAACTTTAAAAGAAAATTACAAATGACAGAAAACTCAAGTAAACTTTTTTTTAAAATAAAAATTCATCTTTTTTGAGAGAAATTTTATTTTTCTAGATAAAAATGCAACTATTTTTTAGAGAATTTAACAATTTTCTTAAAAAAGAATTCTTTTTTATTCAAAATTCATCTTTATGGATTGAAAATTCAGTTTTTTTCGTAGAAACTTATTTTTTGCCTAAGAGTTCATATTTTAATCGTAAAAAGTCAACTGAAATATTTTTTAACAGAAAGAATTAATTTATTTGTTTGAAAATTTAACTTTTTTTAAAAATGTATGTGTCATAGTATAAACTTCTTCCTTTTTCTAAATGAAAATGCAACTTTTTTTAAAAATATTCTTCTTCTTTGCTTGAGTGTTCAATTATTTTCTTTGAAAGATTTTGTTGAATCACTTTGTTCAGCAATAATTTTTTTTCAATTTATATTTTTAGTTTAAAATTCATCTGTTTGGTGACACCTAAACTATTTTGGTTGAAAATTATTCTTCTTCAATTGAAAATTCAACTATTTGGGTAACAGTTACCTACATTGTTAAACATTTTGTTTTTGTTTAAAGAAAAATCTTTGGTTGAAACTTTAACTGCTTTTTGGAAAAGCCTTTTTTTAAATACATTTTTTAACTGAATATGTTACTTTTCCAATTTTTTAACTTAGATCTTTTTTATTTGAAAATTGTCCTTTTTTGATAAGAAAAAAATAATTGTTCTGCTTTGAAATTTCATGTTTTTTTGGCAGAAGAAATCAGCTTCGTAGAAAATTACTTTTTTCACTGAAAAAACACAGTTTTGTCTGAAAATACAATTTTTGTAAAAGAAATTCGTCATTTGGCTTGGAGGTTCAACAGTTTAGATAAACTTTTATTTCTTTCTTGAGTGAAAAATCATGATTTGTTGCAAATTCGTTTTTTGGTTTCAAAATACTTTTTTTGTATGAATTTATTTTATTTCATTAAATTATAAACTCAAACATTCTTTGTTGGAAATTTATCTCTTTAGGTTATACATTCAACTACTATGTTAAAAATTTAATAATTTTGTTTAAAATAGTAAGTATTTTGTTTAAAAGCCATCCTTTAATAAAAACGACATTCTTTTCTTTAAAATAGATAAATTTAAAATCCTATCATTTTGTATTTGAAATACAGTTTTGTTTCGTTTATAAAATATTCTATGTTAAAAATATTACAACATTAAAATACTGGTATTTAAATACAAATGATCAAGGAAAATGAAAAATTATTTAAGGGTAAATGAGGGCATTTTGAAAAAAAGGTCTCCGTCAACTTGCCTAATTATACTAGCAATAACCAGCAAAATATTTCTGGAAAACAAAAAATTACGTACATTAAGATGGGGGGGGGGGGATATTTAGTTACGATTGGTAACAAGCAGAAGGGGAGGTCTTAGAACGGGGCTATAATGCGTTAACGGGGATCAAACAGTCTAGTGGTGAAAAAAATTAAGGATGTCTTAGGGACGTCTCTGGGACATCTTTAAAACGTATTTTGTAACATATATTTTCGACATCCTTGGGATGCTATTAAGACGTCTAATGTCAGTACGAAAGATGTTCCGTGAACGTCCTATGTATTTAAGTCATCTATAGGACATCTTTAGGACATCAAACGTCTTAGAGACAGTGATTGGGCTGACATAGGACGTCCTAGGGACGTCCCAAGGACGTTCTTTATGTCTCAAAAACTTCGTATGTCCTAAAGAGGTCTATTGAACATATTTAGGAAATTAGACGTCTTAGAGACGGTGACTGAGGTGACATAAGACGTCCTAGGAACGTCCCGATGACGTCCTTTTATTTCCCAGAAACTTTTTATGTCTTTAAAACATCTATTGCATACCTTTAGGACATTAGACTCTTAGAGGCGTTGTTTGGACCGACATAGAACGCCCTAGAAACGTCCCAAGGACGTTATTTTATTCCCCAAAAACGTCCTATGTCTTTGAGACATCTATTGGACATCTTTAGGGTATCAGACTTCTTAGAGATAGTGATTGGGCCGACATAGGACGTCCTAGGAACGAACAAAGGATGTTCTTGGGATTTTCATGGGATGTTCGTGGTTTTGGCCCCACTGGGTGATCATCTTAAATTTATTTAAAGAGCACTGACTTTCAAGGTCAACTTCGAACATAAAAATGCGAAACTATGATTTTATAATAAGAGAAATCGAGATATATGGTTTGCCTTCATTCCCACTATCATTTGCATATCAATTGATTCTGCTATCCATGACTTATCTCGTGTTTCGATTACACAACAGATGTTCTTCCTGTTGCACTTCACACTTTTCCCTGTCTTGCTTGAAAAGTTTCACTCGGTGCTGGCCTTGCCCCTAATTTGCACAGCCCCGTTCTATTTATTCCTTTTTAGGTACCCTGATCGATTTCAAAGTCCATATCCGGTTTTTGTAAGATGTCTTATTTTCGATTTAGTTTGACTTTCCAAATTCACCCATAATATCTGTAGTCCTGCCATTAAATCTCATATAACAATAGCAATAAGGTTTATTTTTAATACATTTTCTACAATATAGGGCTAGCTGCTGAAGTGCTATGGTTGACCCAACTATGTTTTTCGGTTGTTCTAATCAAATGGTTTGGTGGCTGGAGTATTTGGTTGCGTCAACAAACAAATGTTTTTGGGTGTACCAAATTTTCATGTATATCCAAGAAATATTTTGGTTAAAGAATTTTCTTTGAGTTTACTGAGGGTTACCAAGTTTTGAAGAAAAAAAATACAAGATTACGAAAAGTGTTTTTCTCTAACGTAAAAATAAGTTATTTAATATCACTTATTATGAAAACGCGATTATACCATTTAAATTTTATTGAATTATAATTTGTAATATTTTAAAATGCAAAATCATTTCCTTTAGAATACGTAACTCTAAAGCCGTTTACTTTTCAAAATTTAAATTTGCCAATCCTAATTTCAAATCTTTCATTTTTTCTACTTAAACGATTTTAAATGCAGTTATGATGGCTTGAACACTTACTTGTTAATTAATTATTACAAAACTAATCGAGTTTACTTCAGTGAATTTTGTTGTTTTAACATTTCTATTAAGTTGGCAGGTGTAAAATTTTGATTTTTACTTTTTTCTCAATTTTAGGAAGGCGATTAAAGTTTTTTGAAATTTAAAAAGTATACACCACAATTTAAATAATTTGATAATTTTAGATGATTTTTATTAAACTAATTTAAATTCAGAAGATCAATGTCTTAAATTGCCTTAACCATTTGGTTGAAAGTTACTCTACTTTTTTTGGAAAAAAATTTTATCGTTTTGTTAAAAGTCAAGTAATTATTTGGAAAACTCAAATATTTTTTTAATTCCTGTTTTTTTTTTAATTCGTCTATTTTGGTAGAAAATTAATCTTCTTGCTTCAAAATTCACCTTGGCCATAAAAATACTCTTTTCCAAGAAAATGAAACTAGTTTTTTAAAAATTAATTTGAAAAAAAAACTAATTTAGATAAGTTTTTCCTTCTGGTCGTTTTTTTTTAAATATATTTTTTGCTTGCAAACTTAACTATTAATTAAAAATTCGTCTTTTTTTTAGAAAATTAATCATTTTTGTCGATAATTTAACTATTTCGTTAAAGATTTAACAATTTGGTTGCAATTTAACTTTTTTATTGACAATTCATAATTTGTGGTTGAAAATTGAAATTTTTTGTAGAAAATTATTCCTTTTTTTCTTGAAAATTAAAACATAATGTTTAGAATTTTATTTTTTCCTTGACTCTTTTTTTCGAATTTTTTTTTATAGATATTTATATTCAGTTTAATTAGTCATTATTAATATTGTTAGACCTCTATTTTCAGAAAATAATTAAAACATCTTTTAAAATGTAGGAAGAATTTAATTAGGTATCTAGAACGTTCCTACTGATACAAATACGAAAATTCATAAGTATGAATGTAGCGAATTTTAAAAGAAATCTAATTTTGGATTTTTTCAAATTATGATTTCTTTGAATAATTGAATTTGTTTTAGCGTATTTTTACCTTTAGAAATGTTTTTAAAAGCCTGAAAAAATTGTCTCTACATTTTCGTAGGATCTAAAATTATTTTTGGATCAAATAGTTATATATATTTTTTAAAATATCAAAATTACGAAAATAATACATTTTTTAAACATATTGTCTTAACGCTTAAAATCAAGGCTTTTATTAGTCGAATCCAAATTAATTATACTTTTTCAGGCGCCTGAAATGATAATTTTACACAGGCACCAGAACCGCGTGCGCAGTGGGCCGCAGTGCGCGAGTACTCAGTCGAGTATATTGCGCAATATTATTTATAAACAAGGCTATTTGCAGAATTTAGTTTGCGACCTCTATATTCTGAATCTTCTTTAAAGTTGCTTAGACTACTTAAATATAATAGTTAACTATATCATACATCTAGCAGCTTGGTATGTGGCGATCATTAACCGGATTCTAATGAAAACGGTCTAGTTTTCCGCATTTTATCTGAGCTCGACTCCTCCAGGCGTTTAAGCCTATCGGAGACTATATTCAGAGTTTAATGATTTATCGCTAATTGAATCATGATTCTTTAATCGTCCGGCAGTTTCGGACGCCTATCAGGAATGCTTCAGTGAAACACGCCAAGGAAAATGTTTCTGCGCAATTTCGAGATAATCGAGTGAGAGTTTGTTCGATGGTAGAATATAAACAGGTGTAATGGCTGGCAGTTTATATCGTTATTCTGTAATGTACCGTGTCTTTTCCATCTATTTTGCAATAACGGGCTTTTTCACGATCTATAATTTCTTTTTGCTTCTGCGAAGCGATGAAGGATGAATCAAAACTCGTTTATAATCTACGAATTAATTATTAATAATAGGATTCAGCAAAATTATATTATTCCGGAGAAGTTTACGCAAAATTGTGGTTAATATGTAACTGGATGCAGGTAATCTTACAATTAGTAATAATGTAATAAATTATTAAGTAGATTTAAATTTATCGCAAAAAGTTAACATTTCAAGATTATTTTCTCATTTTAAAACGATACGAGACTTTTATATCAGTATCTTGGAAAAATTATAGATTATGTGTGGCCGTGCGGTCTCATAGACCGCGCAAGGTTCTTATTTGTGACTTCCTTCCCCTGACCTTTCTCAAGGCTACCGTTAATAGTAGCTTCAGTTTAAATTGAGCTTACGCTGAGCTAGTTGGACAAAATGTGTTCATGTGTTATATTAACTGAAAGCTCGCAGGCGGTTGTTGAGACCGCACGGTGATGTTACCGTCACAGTTTTATATTTCGGCATGCAGTCGTCTCAGGAATATTTTATGTTCAGATTATACCTTGTTACAGCAAAAAGTGAGAAATTAGTATGGACGTGTGGCCGTGCGGTCACACAGACCGCACCAAACCTTTTATATGTGGATTCCTCTGTCTACTGGTATAAATGATTATTAATAATAAAAGTTGAAAAAATCGTTTAAATACTTGCTGCTTTACTTATTTAACTAGATAAAAATATAAATAGCGGTCTGTGAGACCTCAGTTCCGTGTCAGTTCAAAACTAAACTATTTGGGTGAGTATTTAGTTTTTTTTATTGAAAACTTGACTTTTTTGTTGAAAATTCGTTTTTCAGGTTTCAAACTTTCTCTCTTATTTTAGGAATTTCACCTCTTTTTGTTAAAAATGCAACTATTTACTTAAAAATAATCCGTTTTGGTCGAGCGTTCAACAGTTTTATTGAACAATTCTTTTTTTTGTGTTAATAGTTATTTTTCAAACTGGAAATTTAACTATTCCATTTCTCTTTAAAACTTAATGTTTCTTAGTTGAAAATTGAACTGTTTGTTTCAAAATTCAGTTGCTAGGTTCCTTTTTTGAGAATTAATATTTTTTATTGAAAATATAGCTATTTTGTTCTTTATTATTTGCATAAAACATTAATAAAATATTTCCTTCAAATTTCTTTTCTTGAAAATTTGTTGGAGGTAGGGGGAGGGGTGATTTTTTTGGAGTTAAAAATTCTGAAAATTGCTCTTTTTTGTTTAATTCAACTGTGCGTGTGTGTGTTTTTTTTTTATTAAAAATTAAAATCTTTTCAGGCTTAAATGTCAATTATCGGATTTTTCGTTCAGAATATATATTTTTTTATTTAAAAGTTAAATTCTAATATTAAAAATGATTTTTTTTTGAAAATTCGTCTTTTTGTAGTCTAAAATTAATTATTTTACTAAAATTTAAATGTTCCATTTTGTATTTCAAAATTGATATTTTTTAGTTAAAAATTCACCTCTTTGGTTGAAAATTATACAATGTTATTAAAAACTCTTTTCTTTGGTTGACAAATAATTTTTTAAACTGACAATTTAACTAATCGATTATCGGTTGAAAATTGATATATTTTTTTTAATTCATGTATTTGGTTAGAAAAGTGTCTTTTCTGGTTTAAAAATTCATCTCTTTTAGTACAAATTAAATTTTTCTCGATTAAAAATTCAATTGTTTGTTTAAAAATTAATCTTTTTTGATTGAAGATGCAACTGTTGCATTTTTCGTTGAGCATTCATTTTTTTGTAAAAAATAACTATTTTCTGACACACATTCAACAAAAAGAAACCTCTCTTGCTGAAAAGGAACCCAAACGATGAATTCATTCCAAACGATTCTCCAGCTGGATTTAAAAATGAATCCAATTTTAATAGACTTTTTCCACAGAATCTATTTTTTACTTTGCCTAATTCGACAGTTCGTCTCGTTAATAACACAACTTTTACATGAAAGTAAATTAAACTAAAGTGAGTAATGAAGGCTATAGGGTCTCCAAAGGAATCCTTTCAAGTTTCAAAAGGAACCCTTTAGAGCTTCCATGAGAACAATAGAAGGTTTCTAAAGGAACCCTTTCGGGTTTCTAAGGGAACGCTTATGAATTTTCAAAGGAATCGTTTTTCGATTTCCAAAGGAACCTTTGGACTCTCCAAAGGATCCCTGACGGGTTTCTAAAGGAAGCCTTTTGGGTCTCCTAATGAACCCTTTCGAGTTTCTACAGGAAACCTTTCGGGTTTCTAAAGGAACCCTTTTGGGTTTCTAAAGGAACAGTTTCTGAAGGAACCCTCATGAATTTTAAAAGGAACCGTTTCTGGCTTCCAAAGAACCCTTTGGGGCCTCGAACGGATCGCTTGCGGGTTTCTAAAAGAACCCTTTTGGGCCCCCTAAGGATCCCTCGAGAGTTTCTAAAGGAACCCTTTCGTGTTTCTGAAGGAATCCGCATGAATTTTCAAAGGAACCGTTTCTGGCTTCCAAAGAACCCTTTGGGGTTTCGAAAGGATTCCTTGCGGGTTTCTGAAGGAACCCTTTTGGGACTCCTAAGGATCCGTTGAGATTTTCTAAAGGAACCCTTTCGGGTTTTTAAAGGAAACCATTCGCTTTCGAAAGGAAACCTTTCGGGTTTCTAAATGACCCCTTTTGGGTTTCTAAAGGTACCATTTCGATTTTTTAAAGGAACCCTTCTAAATTTTCAAAGTAACCGTTTCTGTCTTTCAAAGGAACCCTTTGGGGCTTCAAAAGCATTCCTTGTGGGTTTCCAAAGGAACCCTTTCGGGTCCCCAAAGGATCCTTTGCGGGTTTCTAAAGGAACCCTTTCGGGTCCCTGAAGGAGCCCTTTCAGGTTTCTAAAGGAAACCATTCGCGTTTTAAAGGAAACCATTCGCGTTTCTAAAGGAAACCATTCGCGTTTATAAAGGAAACCTATCGGGGTTCTAAATGAACCCTTTTGGATTTCCAAAGGAACCCTTTCGATTTTTTCAGGGAACCCTTATGAATTTTCCAAGTAACCGTTTTTGGCTTTCAAAGGAACCTTTTGGGGCCTCCAAAGGATTCCTTGCGGGTTTCCAATGGATCCCTTGCGGGTTTCTAAAGGATCCCTTGAGAGTTTCCAAAGGAACCCTTATGAGTTTCCAAAGGAACTCTTTAGGGTCTCAAAGGATCCCCTTCGGATTTCCACAGGTTTCTATTTGAATTTAATTTCTAATCGATACCAACCTATTTACTGTGTATACTTGAATAGGGATAACGTGTTGAATTTTTTTAAGTTTCCTAACCGTTTAGAAGATGACGTGAAATTTAATCGTAACAGATATTCACGAATTGGTTGATTAGACACTTGGACAGCATGTATGGAACAATTAGCTTCATAAGCGTTATCATTATTCTATCGCTCCACAAACAACAATTTAGCGTGCTCTAGTTCATAACTTGTTGACGGCTACTGCGTTCATTGATAAGAGCATCCAACTTTCCGAAATGTATCTAGACTGTAAAAAGTCTCAGAATTATTCTCAACAATTTCGTAAATAAAATTCCTTATTTGGATTAGAAAAATTTAATTTGCCATAAAATCGTAAATGGTTCCATTATTTAGGAGAAATGATTGCTTTTAAATTTTTTTTAAATATATCCATTTGGTATGATTATTTTTCCAATCAACTAGGAAATAAAGAAATGCCAAAACATTTTGGGAACTTTATCACTTGTTAAGTAATTTTTGCAGTTGTAGGGAATTCTTGTAGGGAATTTTTTAAATATGTACATCCATTTTTATAATATTTTAGAAAATAAGTAAACAGAAAAACAATTCGGGAATTTTTTTCTTTTTTCTTTTTGTAAATTTATCTGTAAACATTCGTAAATAACCGGAAATAAACTAGGACATTTTTTCTCTACTGTTCGCAGTTTTTCTGATTAAATAAGAAAGCTATTTTTTCTTAAAAATGTATCTTCTTGGTTAAAAATTCATCTTTTCGGTTAATGATTCATCTTTTTGTTGCAATTCAACTATTTTCTTGAAAATACTTTTTTATTGATGAGATCCAAAAATTTAGTTAAAAATTCTTTTTTGGTTAACAAATTACCTATTTTAATTCAGAAATTTTGTTGTTGTTAAAGATTCAATTATTTCAATTAAAAATTAATGCTATATATAAAACTGGAAATATTTCGTTGAAAATTTTGTTTCTTTTGGTTGAAACTAAACTTTAGTTTAAATATGTCTTTTTTAGATAAAAATTAAATTATTTGCATTAAAATTCATTTCTTAGTTTGAAAATTTAACTGTTTTGTTAAATGTTTATTTTTGTTTCTTGGCGATTTATCATTTAAGCTTAAAATTCATTTGCATTTGGAAGATTACTTTTATTTTTATTTATGATTTATGATTTATTATTTTTTTATTATTCAAGATTCAATCATTTTAGTTAAAAATTAACTCCGGTCAAAGGTTTAAGTAAATTTTTAAAAATTTGTTATTTTGTTGAAACTAATTTTTGCTTTACAAGTTATCATTTATCGTTCAAAATGTATGTATTTGGACGAAAATTCATCTTTTGTGACAGAAAATTAATCTTCTCGGTTAAAAATTTATTTTTTTGGTTCAAAATTCAACTATTTTCTTACAAATTTATATTTTTTCATTAAGATTCATCATTTTAGATCGAAATTCAACTCTTGTTAAAAAATTGACTATTTTGTTAAATTTCATTATTTTTTTATTTGAAAATTTATTGTTTCAACTGAAAATTCTTGAGATACTAGATTTCAGTTAAAAATATGTATTTTTAAATAAAAATTTAACTATTTGTTTTTCAAAAGTTAATTACCTTGCATAAATATTCAACTGTTTTGTTAATAATTTATTTTTGTGTCTTGAAGATTTATCATTTTAGTTGAAAATTAATTTCTAGTTGAGAAATAACTATTTGGTTCAAAATTTAGTAATTTTTTTTCTTCAAGATTCAATAATTTTAGCTAAAAGTTAATTTCCTGGTAAAAAATGTAAGTTCATTTTTGAATTTTTTTTGTTTAAAGTAATTTGTGCTTTTCAAACTGTAATTTTTCATTAAAAATTGATGTATATTGACGAAAAATCGTCTTTTATGGCAGAAAATTTATCTTCTCTGTTGAGAATTTTTTCTTTTTGAAAAATCAACCATTTTCATAACAAATTATTTTAATTGATAAAGATTCATCATTTTAAAATGAAAATTTATTTCTTTGATTGTAAATTGAGTTGTTTTTATTCAATGATTTTGTTGAAAATTTGTCTATTTTTCTTGCTTTAAAATCAATCTTTTTAAATGAAAATTTGACTAATAAGATAAAGTTAAGAAAAAAAGATAAATTAATAATCCAAGTATTTAATTCAAAATGTATTTTTTGGTTAAAGATTCAGTAATTCCAGTGAAAAATATATTTATCTGGAAAAAAATGACTACTTTGTACAAAATTCGTTTTTATTTAACCGAAAATTAATTTTTCAACTCAAAATTTGACTATTTTATTTTTGATTGAAACTCTTTTTTTTTCTCGAAAAAATTCAAATGCCGGTTGAAAATTAGTAGTCATTTTGGTAGAAAATGAATGATTTTCCGAAAATTTGACTCTTCCCTTGAAACTTCTCCTTTTTTGGTATAAAATTAATCTTATCGATAGAAAATTCGTCTGTTTGTTAGAAAAATCAACTATTTGGTTAAAAAACAATTTATGTTTTTGAAAATTCAATACTTTTGCTTTAACATATTAAATTTCGTTGGACTTTTCAACCTCCCCCCCCCCCTCCAAAGAAATAATAAAATGTTACAAAACTCCTTCCAAAAAAAATCGGCGCACGTAATTGGTGGATTAGGATAAACCTTCCTAGAGTGGATAACGCAACCTACAATGGATAAAATTTAATTAAAAATATTAATGTATGTAAAATAATTAATTAAATGCAAGAAGTAGTAAAAAACTATCCCCACCAATAAATCAAAATTAAAATTAATTATTTTTCTTTTATCTGTGCTCTTAAATAATTATTATCCACTGTAGGGAGGTTTCCACTATGCCTAAGATGAAGTAAGTTTAAAAAAAAAAATGTTCTCTCCAAACAATGAATCACTATATAATTGGCCGAGCAGGAAAGGGTTACGGCCCTTGAGCAACTAAAGATCTTACATTTTGACCAATTAAGACTTAATCGTCGTGTGAGTTTTGCCAGTCAAGCTCGTTCCAGAAAAAATAATTGTCACCTGATTCTTTCTTCTTAGAGGTTTGGTAATGGTTACGAAGTTAAGAAATTTCAGTCAGCTTTCGCAGAAGAGAAGGTAATTTAAAAAACAATCACCTGTAAATTAATGTTAAAAAATAGAGTAGGGGCAAACTCCCTACAGTAGATAATAATTGATTAAGCAGAATTAAAAGGAAAAAAATCATTCTAAATTTAATTTATTATTATGTTTATTTTTATGTTATTTATCGCCTGTGAATAAATGTTAAAAAATACAGTAGGGGCAAACTCCCTACAGTCGATAATGATTAATTAAGAGCAGAAATAAAAGAAAAAAAGTCTTATTCTAATTTATTGTTATATATATTTTTTATATAATTTATTGCGTGTGAATGAATGTTAAAAAATAGAGTTGGGGCAACTCCCCTATAGTGAATAATGTATTCTATAGTGGATAATCATTATTTAATAGTGCGAATTTGAAGAGTAGTAATTAATTTTAATTTATCATCACGTATATTATCTTAACTTTTCAATAAATTAAATTAATTAATTAACTTAAATTAGTATTTTTAATTAATGTTATCCACTAAAGGTTGTACTATATAGAAAAAACTCTGTTTCCAATCTTTGTGAAAAATTATCGTTTTTGTAGGGATTTCTTTTGTGTACAGAAATTATTCAAATATGTTAGAAAATAAGTAAACCGAAAAACAATTTTGGAATTTTTCACATTTATCTAATTTAATCAGTATATATTCAGAAATAACCGAAAAGAAACAATAGAATTTTTGCTGAAATGTTTGCATTTATCCCAATTAAATTAGTATAAACCGATTTTTTGTTGAAAGTGTTGTTTATTTTTTTTTTTGAAGATTCATAATTTTAGTTAAAAATTTATTTCTTTGTTTGAAAATTCATACATTCTGTTCAAAATTGAACTATTTCATTCAAAATTAATATTTCGGATTGAAAATTCGTCACTTTAATTGAAAAAGTATCTATTTAGTTCAAAATTTATTAATTTTTTTCTCTTCAAGATTCAATAATAAATAATAAAGAATTTATTTGTTTTTTACTTAAAAATTAATTTTTGTCCTGAAAATTTGACTATTCCATTTTTGTTTAAAGATTATTCTTTTTTAATTAAAAAATCAAATATTTTTTGCAAATTTTATTGTTTGTTAAAGATTCAATTATTTTAGGGAAAAATTCATCCTTTGGTCAAAATTTAAGTACATTTTTGAAAATTCGCTTTTTTTGTTTAAACTAATTTTTGCTTTACAAATTGTCACTTTTCCCTAAAAAAATTTGTATTTTGACGAAAGTTCGTCTTTTTTAAAAATTTAACTACATTCTTAGAAACTTATTTTTATTGATGAAGATTTATAATTTTAGTGAAAAATTCATCTATTATTGAAAAATTAGCTATTTCGTAAAATTTTTGTTTGAAAATTCATTGTTTTAAATACAAAGTTTGCTATTCCATTTTCGGGAAAAATCCATGTTTTTAGTTGAAAATTCATCTGTTATTGAAAAAGTGGCTATTTTGTTAAATTTTTGTTATTCTTTTAATTTGAAATTTGTTTGAGTTGAAAATTCTTCTATTCCATTATTAGTGAAAATTCATCTTTTTCTTTCAAAATTCATCTTGACTTGAAGAATTCATTCTCCGTTTCCAAAATTTTAATTTTAATATTGTAAAAAAGGAAATTTCATAAGTCTAATTAAATTTGCAAAACAATAAATTAATTTTTAAGAAAATGAGTGATTTTTTAACCAAGAAGATCAATTTTCTGCCAAAAAGACAAATGCTAACTAAATATATTAATTTCCTTTTAAATCATATACTTTTGAACTAAAAACGATAAATTTTCAACTGAAAATTTAATAATTAAATTTTCCATCAAAACAGAATTTAAAGGAAAATAGTTGAATTTTCAACCACAGAAATAATTTTTCCACTAAAAAAGATCAATTTTAAAGCAAAAGTGGAATATTTAAATTTTTAGTTTTAGAAAAATTATTTTTCAAGCAAAAAACGAACTTTCTAAAACATGCTTAAATTTTTCAAGAAAGAAATGAATTATTGACCAAAATTTGTTTTTAAAATTAATTTTATCAATAAAAATCTGTTTTTTTTTACAATTAAAAAATTGCATGTTTGCACTATTTTCTTAAAAATTTATTTTTCAAATGAAGATTCATCATTACAAGTTGTATAATTACTATTTCCCTAAAAACGAGGAATTAAAAAAATTACATGACTTTTCAAACATATTTATATTGCTAAATTATTAACTAAAACAAATAAAAGAAGAAATTTTCATCAGGTTAGTTAAATTTGTCATATAAAAAAAAATTTGAAAAAAGTAAGTGATTTTTCAACCAAGATCATTTTCAATAGTTTACTTTTAAATAAGAAAGAAATTTTTAAATAGTAATTGAATTTTTTCACGAAGAGAAATAAAATTTTTTAAGAAAAAATAGAATAGTAGATATTTCAACCGGAAATAATTTTAGTTTTTACTAAAACAGATGAATTTTCGAGTCGTAAATGTGAATTTGCTACAAAAGAGTTGACATTTTGACCCATAAATAAACACTTGCACCAGGAAAGAACATTTTTAACCAAATTGATGCATTTACAAAAAACAATTTTTGAAATAAAACAATAACATTTTTAATAAAAAAAGATAATTCTTCACTAAAATTATAATAGTATTCTTTCTAATCAAAAAGAATGATCTCTTAATCCAAAATGTTATATTTCCTTACTAGATATTTATTAATAAATTAATAAATAATTTAAAGAATAAAAAAAATTATTATCATACTATTAGGGTAAATTCCTTTCGGGTTTAGTGTGACCCATTTTCGCTTATTTATACAACACGCTCGTTCCACAACACTGCTCCGACCCAGTTCTCTGATCAATCTCTCTAGCAATCAGCCCAGGAAAAGAGCTTCACAAAGTCATTTAAATAAACATTAAGGTATCCTAGGTTTATAAAATCTTAGTAAGGGAGGGGCCGGGGGGGGGGGCGTTCAGAAAAGCACTTGACGTAATTTGTGGATAGCCCCTCGAAAAAGTAGGGCTGGGGAAGTAGAACAGTCAAGTTTTGCCAATGTCAAGAGTGGCATCGTAAAGAAAGCATTCTTTAGTCTTTAGAATCGTAAAGAAGGGTGTCGCGTAGGAAAAGGCCACTTGACAAAAAGGACTGTGGCAAAGAACTTTTTTTGTATAACAGTATTACAAAAAAAAAAAAAAAAAAAAAGATGAGAAGGAAGAAAAAGGCAGGTAAGTTTCTACTGAACTGTTAATGAGATATTAAATTACTGCTGAAAGGAGGTGCTCGCAACCGTAAAGAGAGATTGTTTTACCTATGAATTATGTAAACTTATTTGATTTTGGAAAGTCATCAATTTCTATTGTATTCACTCCTGTTATTTCTGGGTAATTTATTTTATATATTTATTTGAATTGATTTAAATAAGAGTTCGAATATAACCTTTCGTTTTCTTCGTATTAAATAAGAAGTGCATAAAGTTTAACAATTATCATAAAAATTTTTGCTTCGACACAATTTTTTTTTGAGAATTTCTGGATAAAGGAAATTACGTATTTTTTTGTTTGAACAAAAATTGATATTTATTTTAGTTCAAAATTTAAGTGTTTTATTAATAATTTATTTTTTTTCGTTGAACATCTAATCATATTAGTTGAAAGCTCACTTCTTTGTTTGAAAATGTAACTATTTTGTTCACTTTTTTTTAACTCAAAATTGGACTTTTCTATTTGTGGTTGAAATATCTTCTTTTATAGTAAATTAGTCTTTTTAGGTTAAAAATTGATTTCTTTGCTCTAAAATTCATGTGTTTTATTTAAAATACAACTATTTTATTTAAAACTATTTTTTTAGATTGCAGATTCATAATTTTGATAAAAAATTCATGTCTAGTTAATAAATTAACTATTTGGATCAAAATGTATTTTTTCGGTTGAAGATTCAATCACATCAATTAAAATCTCATTGCTCTACTAAAAAATTTAAGTATTTTATTAGAAAATCATTCTTTTTGGTGGCCATTAATTTTCGGTTTAAATGTTGTCTTTGTTGGTTACAAAATTTACGTTTTCTGACGAAAACTCGTCGTTTTTAATACAAATTTAATCTTGTTCGTGAAAAATTCATCTCTTTGTTTTAAAATTTAACTTTCTTGTTGAAAATTCGTTTCCTCTTTGGTTGAAACTTAATTTGTTTAAATCAAAATTTGTGCATTAACTTTTTGGTTTAAAATGTATCTATTTTGTTCAGAATTAGTTTTTTGTGTTTAAGATACATAATTTTATTTAAAATTTATCCCTAGCGAAAAAATTAAATGTTTGGTTCAAAATTTATTTATTAGTTTCAAGAATTAATCATTTGAGTTAAAAATGAATTAATTTGTTTCGACATTTAAGCAGTTTGTTGAAAATTGGTTGATTTTTTGATTGGATCTGGTTTTTGTTTTAAATTTGGTCTTTTTGGGTTAAAAAATTTATTATTTTTTTTTTAAAGTCGTCTTTTTTCGTATAAAAGGTCTCTTTTTGGTGCAAGTTTAAACTATTTTATTAAAAATTAATTTTTTTATTGAAGAGTCATCATTTCTGTGAAAAATTTATTTTTACTTGAAAAATTAACGATTTTATTGAAAATTTATGTTTTTGGGTAAAGATTCATGTCAGTAAAAAATTAATTTATTTGGTTAAAAATGTACTTACTTTTTTAAAATTAATCTTATAATTAATTTTTTTAAATGAAAATTGGAATATTAACATTTTGATTGAAAATTTATCTTTCTTAGTCGAAAATGCAACGATTCGATAGAAAATTGATTTATGTTGTTCAAAGATTATTTTTTGTCTTGAAAACACATTATTTCAATCAAAAATATATCTCTACGTGAAAAATGATCTATTTGGTTCCAAATGTATTTGTTTTGTTCAAGATTCAATGGGTTCGTGAAAAAAATTATTGTTTTTTATTAAAACATTAACGTATTCTGTTGAAAATTCGTTTTTTTCAAACTAATTTTTAGTTTAAAATTTGTCTCAAAATTAAAAAAATTATGAATTTGCGAAATTTTCATTTTTTTGTTGAAGATTCATTTTTTTTAGTTGAAAATTTAATTATCGGTAGATTCAAACATTTTAGTTGAAAATTAATTTCGGTGGTTAAAAGTTTAATCACGAAATTATACTTTTTTCATAATTAATTTTTCTAGTGAAAATTTGAATATTCCATTTTTAGTTTAAAATTTATCTTTTTAGTTCAAAATTCAAGCATTTGATTCAAATTTTTTTTATTCTTGTTAAAGATTTAATTCTTTAAGTTAAAAATTATTTTAATTAAAAATTTAACTTTTATATTTTCGGTTAAAGATTTGATTTGTTTATTCAAAACTACAACTTTTTGGTTTCTTAAAAATTAATTTCATTTTTTTTTTTAGAAAATTAACCTTTTCGATAGAATTTTTTTTCTTTTTGTTTGGAAAATCAAGTATTTGATTCGAAATTATTCAATTTTGTTGAAAATTCTATACAAACTTTTTTCAACTTTTTACATAGAGTGACGTAATAATAATTGCAAATTAAAAAGGTATTTGCTTGCACAAATATTGATTGATATTTATTGATCGATTGAAAGTTGTGTTTTTTAAAATCTTTTCTCGAAAGGCTGTAATTGTCTAAAGTTAAAAAACTAAGCAGAAATAATTTATTTTTATTCTTAACAATATTTTTGTTAGGAATAATGTAACCGTTTTTTTTACTAAAAAAAAGTTTTTACTGTTTAATTTTATTTTGGTTCGAACCAATTGGGGGGTATGAGAAGAGCCTACAAATTTTTACGAAAAAATTCAATACTTATATTGACCACCCTATAATGAACACATTCAAATACTGTGCATTTTTTTTAATGAACAAAAACCTCATTGAATCAAAAATAAGTAAAGTATTAGTTTTGTCTCATTTAAAGAAAATTGTTTTGATTCAACGAATTTTTTCATTAAAATAAATTTCTTCCGTTCAAAAAAATAGTTTTTTGTTCCAAAGAAAATTTTTCCTAAATCAAATGTGATTTTATTCTGTTTGGGTGCATTTTTGGTCTGTTGAAAAAAACCGGAACATTCTCTTTAACTCAAAAGAAATATTTCTCGTCTATTCAAAACCCCATAATAATTCGAGGCTTTTAATCGAAAATAATTGATCTTCGATTATGTGGAAATTGTTGGCCAATCTATGGCGTTATTGCATAATTGGGTTGCAATAGAGTTTGTTGGATCTTATGGGTCTTATGGGGGCTTATGGGGTCCCATGGCTGTTATGGGTATCTTTCAAAGGTCATGGGACTTGACAATTTATACTCCATCCGATTATGATGTTTTTAACTAAAATACGCCCCCTAACGGCTATGGCTTTTTTTCTTCACTTTATGGCGGGAGTCTTCCGCCTCACCAAGAAGAAGTCCGTGCCACAAGATTTAGGAGCCTCGAGGTCGAAGGTCACTTGTTTTACCTCAGGTTTCACAAGGTTTTATCCAGCGATTTCTCTCGATTTTTAGATGTACGATTGAATTATTGGACATTGACAGTCTTTTCTTCGAAGAAATGTGACTGATGTCACGTTATTGCTAAAGTGACGAGGACTGAACATTTTTATTACTTACACAAATACATGGGTGTGGCCAGTCTCGTATTTTTAACTATGAGATTTATGCAATATTCATTGCAAAATTGGCAAATTAAAATTTTTGTTTTTGTTAAAGATTATGGACCTAAATTGTACGTTATTTATATATTTAGTTCACTCGGTGTACGACAAATCAAATTTAATTTACTGTCCTATTTTTAACGCGTGTAAACTCTTCGTCACTTTTGAAGAGCAGACACTTTATGCTTATTTATTATGCTTTGTGGTAATAATTTATTCAAGCAGTGGGAAATAAGCATAAGCGGTTTCTCAAGATCATTTCAGATTAGATTTCTCATTTGCTTAATTTATTGTATTTTTATGGGTGTTATAGTCGCGAGTACTTCAGACGCACCTTAAACACATCTTGGATTTTCTCACATAACAGGGTGGCCACTGGACCGGGAAACCCGGGAAAAACCGGAAAATGACAGTGAATTTATTTTTTGACCGGGAATTTGACAAATTTTTAAAAGAAAAAGCTGCCTAGTGAAGATATAAACAATAAAAAATTAAAAGCCAGCACGTCAGGATTTGCTGTAAAATTTAAAAAATGGTCAAAAACCTGGAATTTCTGCATAAATTTTTTCCCCTAAGCTACAAACCCCAAATCCACAAACCCACCAACCCCAAACCAAAAAGCTACAAACACACTAATCCCAAACCCACAAACCTCAAAACCACGGACCCCAAACCCACAAACACACAAATCCCAAACTAACGAACCGAAAACCCACAAACCCCAAACCCGCAAGCTCCATATACACAAAAATACAAACCCAAAAGCAACAAGCTCCATATTCACAAACGTACAAACCCCAAACCCACACACACCAAACCTACGAAGTTCAAACCCACACACTCACAAACCCACAAGCTCCATTTTAACAAATCCAGAAGCCCCAAACCAAAAAGCTCGAAACCCACAAACACCAAAAACACAAACTCCGAATACACAAGCTTCATATCTACAAACCGACAAACCCACAAACCCACAAGCTCCATATATACAAGCGTACAAACCCCAAACCCACAAACACACAAATTCCAAACTAACGAACCGAAAACCCACAAACCCCAAACCCGCAAGCTCCATATACACAAAAATACAAACCCCAAAGCAACAAGCTCCATATTCACAAACGTACAAACCCCAAACCCACACACACCAAACCTACGAAGTTCAAACCCACACACTCGCAAACCCACAAGCTCCATTTTAACAAATCCAGAAGCCCCAAACCAAAAAGCTCCAAACCCACAAACACCAAAAACACAAACTCCAAATACACAAGCTTCATATCTACAAACCGACAAACCCACAAACCCACAAGCTCCATATATACAAGCGTACAAACCCAAAACCTACAAACGCCAAATCCGCAAGCTCCATATTCACAAAATTACAAACACCTAACACAACAAACCCCAAACCCACGAACTCCAAACCCACAAACCCCAAATTATACAAATTTATCTATTGGTATTATAAGATGTGAGGTATTTGGGTTTGTGGGTTTGGGGTATGTAGGTTTGTGGATATGGAACTTGTAGGTTTATGGGTTTGGGTTTTGTACGTTTGTGTATATGGAGCTTGTGGGTTTGGGGTTTGTAGGTTTGTGGATATGGAGCTCGTGTATTTGCAGTTTGTGGATTTAGAGCTTGTTGGGTTAAGGTTTGTGAGTTTGTTGATATGGAGCTTGTGGGTTTGGGTTTGTTGGTTTGGGGTTTGGGATTTGTAGGTTTGTAGATAGCTTGTGGATTTTTCGGGTTTGAGTGTTATACCTTTATTGATATGGGGCTTGTGGGTTTGTGAGTGTGGAGTTTGTGGGTTTGGAGTTTGTGGGTTTGGAGCCTGTTGGTTTAAGGTTTGTTGGTTTGTTGATTTGGAGCTTGTGGGTTTTGGGCTTGTTGGTTTGGGATTTAGGGTTTGTTAGCTTGTGGGTTTGAGTCTTGTTAACTAGGGATTTGTAAGTTTAGGGACATAATTTATGCAGAAATTCCTGGTTTTTAACAATTTTTTTAATTTTACTGAAAATCCTGACGTGCTGGCTTAATTCTGCAATTCGATTCGTGTTCAGCGACCACAAAAACATCAAGTATACCTATTAGAATTCCAGAAGACTCCCAAAACCGTTTTGTGGTCCTGTGTTATCAATTATCAATATAAATAAATCAGTTTTTTAATGTATCTGTACCGGAAATATTAAAAAGTAAACAATAATAATTGGTTTGCAAAACGATTCTAAATCTGTTCAAAATTTAAGAATTTATAGATTTTAACGTTAAAAATTTCACGGGTTCATTTTGAAAGTCTTAGTTATCAAAAAACTTAATGACCCGAAATTTTACAAATTTTTAGAAGAAAAATCTGTCTCTTGAAGACAAAAACAATTAAAAGCGTTTGAAGTTGAAATTTTTTGATAAACACATTTTGATTTTGTCAATTGTCAATTTAAATAAATCATTATTCGAAATCCATTAAGAATTTAAGAGTTTTCAGATTTTAACGTTAAAAATTAAACGGGTTCAGTTTCAAAGTCTTAGTTACTAAAAAAACTCTAACGTCTTATTTATAAAATGTTTAATTTGTAAGTAAAATTGATAAATTTTCATGTATAAAAAACAATTGAACACTAACTATTACCAGAAAAAAATAATTTGAGTAATTATAAACGATATTTAGAAGTTTCGAAAATATTCAAAATTAATGAAAAATTTGAAATGATTTTAAATAATTTTAAACGAAATGTGTGACTTCAAACAAAAAAATTTAGAAGCTTTTCAAGAATCGTAAAAGGCTTCTAAAAATGGCAGGAAAAATTAAATTCATTTTAAGAGACGTTTGGATGTTCTGAAAAAATTTAAAAGTTATTTGAAATTTGAAAAAATTCCAAACAACTTCCAGCTTTCTCAAGATTTTCAGATAAAATTTATAAGTTTTTCATGGATGTTCAAACCATTAAAAAGGAAAAACTTTGAAGTAATAATTTAAGAAATGTTCAGTTAAAATTTTTTTAAATTTATTGATCGATTTTTTCATATAGGGCAAATTATAAATAAAAATAATAAAAAATGAATAAATAAAAAAAATCTGAAACAACATTTGGCAGTGAATTTTTAACTGATATGTGAATATTTACAACGTGTCTGCAGATTACATAACATATGCAAACGGGACCAAATTCTCGGTCGGTTCGGAATAAATCCCTCTGCCTCAATTCTATTTGCGATGAACCGAGCAGGTTTTTATTCAGTTTTTATTAAACAACAATGCTGAAATTTATTTTTTCTAAACACTCCCAATTTTTGCAATTATTTGCATTTATATAAAACAGTATAAAGTTTGTAAAAAAACTACTTAAAAAGTTACGTTTACAAAAATTAATTTATTTTTTAAAGAACAAATTAATTACTAAAATTGCTACTTAAAAATAAGAAACACTTAGAGATTTTTTTGTTGCTAATTTTGTGTTCCAGATATACGTAAAAGTAATGCTTAGTTACAATTTTTTTCCATAATTATTAATGTTATAAAAAATGTATTATTTCGTATTTTTAAGATTTTCTAATACTCAAAGACTGCTAAAATCCTTCCCTTATAATATTTTATCAGCGAACAATAATTTTTCATAGACAATTTTATAAAAAAATTAATAACTTGACCAATTTTTAACAAATCGTTGTGGTTTTTGTTACGAAATTGACTGTTAGTAACTAATAGTCGATTTCGCAAGGAGAAGCCACATCCATTTGTTGAGAAGTAGTTAAGTTGTGAATTTGTTTATAAAGTTGTTTTTGAAATAAAAATTCTTTTGGGTTAGTAAAGTATTAGAAGAAAAAGATTTTATCGAGAAAGTTAAAATTAATTCTGTTGAAGAACAAAAGCGACGAAAATATTTTTATTTGTTTATCAAATTTATCCAAACAATTAGAAATTGTTATCAGGTATTTAAAATTCTTAAATATCATTTATGTGAATTTGTTTAGTAAATTCGTTTATAACATTAACAATTAGTTTGGGTAAAAAATTTTAACTAAGCATTATTTTCACGTATATCCCAAACAAAAAATATAACGCATTAATTTGTATATATATATATATATATATATATATATATAAGAAGGTGTAAAAAAATGGGTTCGTTTATTGAAAAAGTCGACTGCGTTGTTAAATAAACAATTATTTTAAAAATATTAACTAATTTGTAAAAAAAATCCTAATCATAGAAATCTAAAAAAATTCATAGCAACTTCTCAACTGATAAACATGTTTTGATCGAGCAATATCTTCTGCTCGTTTTTTGAATTTGAAAATCCAACAAAAATGTCTAATTGTTTAAAAAATTATAGAATTCAAGGTGAAGAAATTTCAGGTTCGATAAATTGAACTTTCAAAAAAAGAGTCCATTCGACTCAATCCTAAAAACATATTTTTGCACATTTTCAAAAAAATCTAAGTTGAAAAGCAATTTTTAATTATTTCTAATGTTTCATCAGCGTTTAAATAAATAAAATTACATAAGAAAATTAGCCGTAATTTTTCAAGCAATTAAATTTTGAAAATTGTTTGAATACAAAATTCCGGACTGAAGGAAAAGTAATTTAAAAGAAAAGTAATAGTTTAAACCATTTATTATTACTTATAGCAGCATTCTCTTCGAATTTTTTAATTAGAGTGAGTTAAAAACATATTTGTTTAAACAAAGTTTTTTTTTATTTTTCAATTTCTTTGTGCATCCTTACAGATAAAGGTAATTATCGCAAAATAACGAAAATAATTATTTAAACAATTAATTATTTTTTATATTAATACTCCTTCAGAATAATGCTACAAAGTTTTGGTTTTTCTGAAAATTGGAACTTTTCTTTGACTTTTTAGGTAGGTATAAAAAATAAATAATTTTACTAAATTAAACAAAAGGTCTCTTAGTATTTATTTTAAAGAAAATTTACATTCAATATGATCTAAATAGAAAAATTGAAGAATATTTTAAGGATAACTAAAAAACAAAAGCAAAGTTAACAATTTTCGAAAAGTACAACTTTCTAGTAATTTTTTTTTAAAAGAAGATACTTATAATCAATAATAAATTGCTTAAGAAATTATTTTGGCTATCTTGCATCAATTATTACCTCACTCTATTTAACGAGTAGACAAAAAGTAGAAAATTTGAGAAAAACCTGCAACTTTCTACTATTATTCAAAGAAAATGTTATCAAAAATAATAATAAATAATTGAAACAATTAAGTTTGGCCACTTGAATTAATTAATGAACAACTCTATTTGAAAAATAGACCAAAAATGAACATTTTTGGAAAAAGATGCTACTTGCAACCATTTATTGAAAGTGAATGTTATTAAAAAAATAATAATAAATACATAAATAAATAAAAATAAAAAATAGAAAATTCAAGAAAGAACTTTAATTTTATGCCATTATTTAAAGAGAATATTATTAAAAATAATAATAAATAATTGAAACAATTAAGTTTGGTCGCTTGACTTAATTGATGTCTCACTCTAATTAAGAAATCGACAAAAATTGGATAAATTAAAAAAACTGCAACTTTCTAGCATTATTCTAACAGAATATTATTATAAATAATAAATGGTTAAAAATTTATTTTTGTTAAATTCAAATAATTTTTTCTCTTTCCTAACTGAAAAGTTAAACGGTTTTTTGTACTCTATAAAACAGACTTATGGGGATGATTTAAAAAAATAAATTTTTGATTCGTATTCTGTCGAAAATTCTCATTCAGTAAATCGATTTACCTGATATTGATGATTTCAAATTAAATTTACCTTTTGATTTACGAGGGTAGTTCAATAAGTCCTTAGAATGACCAACAGATGGCGCGCGAATCGCTCCAAATCATCTGTTTTCAGTCAGCACCACTCCCGACTAG
>NC_046658.1:130711944-130720191 GCF_010883055.1 Belonocnema kinseyi | reverse complement strand
AACTTGAAAAGCGATTGACCAAGTGTATAGAGCTCCAAGGAGATTATGTTGAAAAATAAAAAAAAATTTACTCAAAAAAATTGTTTTTATACTTCATTCTAAGGACTTATTGAACTACCCTCGTACCATTAAATAAATGTAAATGAAAATTTTTTAAAGTTATTATTTTTAGGTGGATTTGAAGGAACTTGAGAGAGAAATGCCTTAAAATTCGAAAACAGAAATTTTCGGATGCATTTTCGGGCCACTATGGTGGGTAAGGTTTTTTGGGGTTTTAAAATTCAATAAAAAAATAAAGTTAGAAAATGTATCGTCTGTTTAAATAGTTTATTAGAAACATTTAATATTATGTAGATAATTTCCTGTAATAAATTTCTAGCAGCAGAAAATCTTATTCTGTATCACGGCATTGAGACTGTTGGAACTGTTTTAACAAGCCTGGAAGCTAAGGTATATAAAAGAGTCGTAAAAATATTTTTATGGGAAAAGAAATAGACACACAAGATCCTTAGAGAATATGCAAATTTGGTGTCTCGATCTCATTTCAATGAATATCGTTTGAAAAAAGGTCAAGCTTCTTTTTAATAGTCCCTCTGAAGTGTTTGCACTACTATTTTTAAATTTTATTATGATATAATGGGGTCTACAATTACGACTCTGGATTTTTTTTAATTCATGTAATTTATCAATTTTATAACAGCAAAAATCTGTTGATGCACTACGTACTGGTTCCCCCTGAATGAACATTTAGATGCAACATTTTTATGATAATATTATATTTCAGATTTAAATTAAATTAAATTAATTCCGTGTGGAGAATTGTGGTTTAATCGTGGTGTAAACGTACTAATTTAAAATTGTGTATTATCAGGCGGTTAGGGCCTACTGGACAGTCATTTATTTCGTTTAAGTACATGTCGCTAATAGTACCGTCGTCCATGTTTATTTTTACCCGGTATTGGTGCTTACCATATATTCCAAGAGAAAAACGATTTTCCTCTAAAGTTGTGACAGCTTCATGATTGGAAGTTGATAATACAATATATTCTTGCGCCATAAAGGGCACATATTTATTAGCTGATAATTTCGTTAACACTGGCGCATCAACAGGAAAAACGTATCTTCGAAGTTCGAATAGCCGATCTGGATTAGACATCGAAAACAGACGAATAAATCTCAGTTTTTCAATTGAAAATCCAAGTACATCAGAAGGAGAAGGCCTTGCAAGAGGAGCTCTGGCAGGAGAAGTCATGCCAGGAGGCGATCAGGTCCTGACACGAAGATAAGGCTCGGCCGGAGGATGCGCGGCAGAAGAAAAGGGCCTGGCAGGAGAAAAGAGCATGCCAGTAGAAGAGGACATGGCAGGAGAAGAAGACATGGCAGAACAAGAAGGTCTGGCAGGAGAAGAAGGCCTGGCAAGAGAATCAGGTCTTCTAGAAGAAGAAAATGGTCCACTCCATGGAATACGTTCACCATTAGAATAATTATCGAACTGCAAACCTAATTCTGCAAGAAGAAATAGAAGATTTTTTTTTCAAGATTGCAAATTCGTTTGTTTGTATATCATAAACCCCTTCTTAAAATTAAAATTAAAATTAAATTTACTTTATTTAATAATATATGCTTATCAGAAACTTATGTGTCTACAAAAAGCTTTTAAACAATTTTGAGGTAAGCTGGATCTGTGGCTTTTTACATAGCAAAATTTATTAAGCAAAAGGTTTTTGCAGATTATTATATTCACCAATAGAATTAAGGATGAATGCCGAGTATAAGACGGAAGAATACACGATCCTCATTTTTTTTTATATTCAAAAAACTGATCACTGTATTATTTAAGAATCTGGTTAATAATATGAAGAAAAATTGATTTCACTTTAGTCGTGTTCTTGAGGGTTATATGCATTAAGGCAGGGTCGTTATATTTTTTGGTTATTTATAATTTATAAATCAGTTTCAAAAAAATTTAATTTCGAGAGAACATAAAAATTATATAATCGTTTACATAATCTTTTAATTTCTGGAGAAATACTTATCTTTGTCACGTGAAAATGTATTCATTTACTGTTTTAGAATACTTGGGATGTTATTAAACATTAGGAGAATTTTACAGTCTTTTCTAAAATATTTCGGTTATTAATAGATTTGAATAAATTGTAAAATTTTAAAGAATTTCAAAGATTTTGTGGCATTTTCAAAGACTCTCAGGAATTTGAAAAGGATTTTAAAGATTTCAAGGGATATCAAACATTTTTTAAAGAATTCAAAATTTTGGACGGTATTTTCAATCTCCAAGATTTTTCAATCAATTTTAATAAATTAATAGGCTGTTAAAGGATTTCAAATATGTTGAGGAACAGAGAATTTGAAATATTTAAGTGTATTTTAAAACTCTTAAGATTTTTTAATCGATTTCAAGTGAAAGGCATTTTGAAGAATTTCAAAAATATTATAATATTTTCAATGTTTCAAGGGATCTCAAAAGATTTAAAGAATTTGGACATATTTGAGGGTGTTTTAAGACTGCAAGATTTTTCAATCGATTTCAAATTAAAGGAATTTGGAAATTTTTTTAAATGCTATGGTTTTTTCAAAGATTTCAAGGAATCTTAAAGACAATACCAAAATGTTTAGGGATTAAAATGATTTTCAAAGAATTAAAAATCGTAAATGCTATTTTAAGAATATAAGGATTTGTCAATCGATTTCAATAAAATGAAGTATTTTAAAGGAAGTCAAAGATTTCGAAGAATCTTAAAGATATTTCCAAGATTTAAAGAAATATCAATAGATTTCAATGAATTTGAATATTCGGGTCGGTTTTAAAAGTGCAATATTTTTAAATCGATTTCAATAATTTGAAGGTATTTTAAAAGTTTCAACAAGATGGCATGGTATTTTTATATAAAATTAAAAAATTTTAAAGAGATTTAAAAGATTTTACGGGATATCAAAATATTTTTAAAAATTTTGAAATATTAAGGGTATTTTAAAACTGCAAGATTTTTTAATCGATTTCAAATTAAAGAAATTTGGAAAATTTCAAAGATATTATGGTTTTTTCAAAAAGTTGAAGGAATTGAAAAAAGATTTAGAAGATTTTGAGATATATCAAAATAGTTCCTAGAATTTGAAATATTGGAAGATATTTTAAAGGACTTCAAGATTTGTCAATCGATTTCAATCAATTAAAGGGATTTTAAAGGATTTCAAAGGTTTTATGGTATTTTTGAAGATTCTAATTAATTTGAAAGAGATTTCAAGGAATATTAAAAAATTGTGAAGACTTTGAAATATTTAAGGATAGTTTAGAACTTCAAGATTTTTAAATCGATTCCAAATTAAAGGCATTTTAAAGGGCTTTAAACATTAAGGGCTTCAAACGTTTTGTAAATTTTCAAGAAATTTCAAAGATATCAAAGGATATTAAAACAATTTCAAAGAATTTGAAATATTTCAGGGTATTTTCAAGCTCCAAGATATTTTAATAGATTTTGATAAATTAAAGGGATTTTAAAGGATTGCAAAGATTTTGTGGTATTTTTAAATATTCCAAGAAATTTGAAATATTTTAAAGATTTCATGGAATTTTCATATTTTACTATTTGAAATTAGATAATATACACTTGCGATATTTCGTTAATATTAAATTTGTTAAAGAAGTTAAGTATTTCTGTTATTCAACTTCACTTGATGGATTAAATCTTTTTGAAATACAATACATTCAATTTTTTATCTAAATTTAAAAAAAAATTTTAACGTTCACAATTTTTATCACCATATTATGTT
Source organism: Belonocnema kinseyi (assembly GCF_010883055.1). Classification (NCBI taxonomy): domain Eukaryota; kingdom Metazoa; phylum Arthropoda; class Insecta; order Hymenoptera; family Cynipidae; genus Belonocnema; species Belonocnema kinseyi. The sequence goes on along the minus strand of NC_046658.1, from coordinate 130,716,402 downwards.
TTACATTTGAATTTTTTGGAAATGCAAATAATGGTAGATAGAGAATTGTATTTTACACGTGGTTTTAGTGTACTATTTCAAAATTGTTTTAAAAAACTGGTAGTTAACTGCTGGATAGTCTTTGATGTCGTTTGGCTCCAGCGTTGTGTATATTTATTTTAACCCGGTATTGCACACAATGTTTGGTATGTATGTGTATATATATATAAACCATTTTTTTCTAATGTTGGGACGGCTTCATGATGGGAGGTTGACAATACAATATATTTTTGGGTTGTAAAATGCACATTAGTTGCTAATTTCATTAAACTGATGCATATGCAGAAGAAATATTTCTTTAAAGTTCAGGCCGGAATTAAATTTCTTCAGAAGAATAGGCCTGGCAGGAGGAGAAAGTTGGCAGGAGATGAAGGCCTGACAGGTGAATAATACCTGACAATAGAAGAAGCTCTGACAAGAGAAAAAGGCCCGACAGAAATGGAAGGCCTGAAAAGAGAACAAATCTTGACAAGAGAAAAAGGCCGGCAAAAAAAGAAGCTCAGACAGGCATGGCAGGATAAAAAGGCCTGGCAGAAAAAGAAGGTCGGACAGAGAAAAAAGACCTGGCAGGAAAATAAGGCTTTGCAGGAAAAAAAACGTCTGGAAAGAGAAAAAGGTCTGACAAGAGAAGGAGGCTTGGCAGAAGAAGGAAACCTGGCAGGAGAAGAAAGCCTGGCGAAAGAGGAAGGCTTGGCATGAGAAGAAGACCTGGCAGGAGAAAAAGGCCTTGCAAGATAAGAAGGTCTGACAAGTCCACTCCAAGGGCTACGTTTGTCATTAGGAGAATGATCGAACTGTGAATTTACACTCTGGAAAAAGAAATAAAGAATTCAATTTATTCAAATTGTTTAAAAAGTTTTTGAATTGGCTTTATTCACTTGTCACAGCTGACACCAATTGACCTAATGAAAAGCTTCTTGACCCAACAAACAATTTTTCCAGTTTCTGATCACCAAGATGTTTAAGCTCACAGTTCAAACCTCCATGTCAGGATTTTAGGTCTGATAAACATAACAAGCACACAAGGCACTCGCTATGTAAGTTCATCATGCGAAAAGAGATTAGCCTTCATTCCGGGAGTTTTTCCAACCAAGGAGTTTTTTTTTGAATGCTTGTATAGGGAAGGCGATGGCGATCACGACTGACACAGAAGACCTGTGGGATGGGAATGGTTCGCTCATGCATAGGTATTTCTAATATACTTCTGATGGCTGACTCGTGTGACGTTTTCATGTTCATGTTCCGCAATATTGTCTGTCGATAAACCAGCGAGCTTGACGGGTTTCGAGATGAAAGCAAGCAAAGGCACAACGTCTAATGGAGGGAGCTTTAGCCTCGGAAAGTGAAACACAAGTTGAAGTGCTCGAAGCTAAAACACAATCCCGACAAAGCATGCTCTGTTTCAGCTCTCTTTCCTCGTCTCTTCTCATGCCTTTTGCATTACCGCATGCATCCGTACTTTGAGTATTCACTTGATTGTACTAGAAAAGTGCTTCGATCGAACCAGGCAACTTGGTTTGGTATTCAGAGTAATCTGTACAATAGTTCCCCCCCCCCCCCCATTATTGGCCACCTTATTGAAAATTTAAGAAATCTAAATTACATTAAAATCAAATTTAAAATCCTATTTAAATTCCAATAATCAACAACGTTTCGGCACTTAGAGCACCCTTATCAAGACAAGGAAAATTTGAGCAGGTGGGAACAGCAACGAAACAACTTGATTCTCAAGCATCAGGGTGAGAGCATCGTAGTTTCGTTGCTGTTCCTACCTGCTGAAATTTGTCTTGCCTTGATAAGGGTACTGTGTGAGTGCCGAAACGTTAGTTGTTATTTTTTATAAATGTTTTTTTTTGTTATTTGAGAATAATAAAAATAGTTTTAAAAAAAGGAAAAAAAATAAAAAGATAATGAACGGAATTTGGTTGCCTTCTCATTTTTCTTTTCTTTTTCAGGGAAGCTTTGATCTTTATTCAAATGACAATAGAAACATGTTATGCTAGTTGTCCAAATTTGATCGTTGGATTCTTGATTTTATTTTTAGGAATTCTGTACATTATCCTCATTTAAATATGCTGACATGAAAAAACACTAATAAATAATTCGGGACATGGACTAGTGCAGTTAAGTAAAATAGGATATGCTTGAGTAAGGAATTTACATGAAAAGTTTTTGATGCTAGGATTGTCCGCTTTTTTAAAATTTTGTTGTTTTAGTTGAAATATATGAAAATTATTTATTTATATTCTTAAATTATATTGCATTACTATTAAAACGATTACATTTTTCATTCAGAATTTATCTCTTTAGTTACAATTTTCTTAAATCCTTGATTTTTAGTAAAAAATTAATCTTTTTCGTTGAAAAATTATCTTTTATGTTAAAAAATCTTTCTTCGCTGAAAATTCAACTATTTTGTTGAATTTTCATCTTTTAGATTTGAAAATTTTCATCTTTGGGAATATTGCTTTTTAAATTTGTTTTTCTCCTTAGTTGAAAATTATTTTATTGTAACTAAAAATTTAACTTTTCTATGAAATTTTAACTGTTTGCTTAAAAATGCGTAAATTTTGTTGAAAGTTTGTCTTCTTTCTATTAAAATTAATCCTCTTGTTTGAAAATTCGTATTTTTGATAAATATCAACTATTAAATACGTTATAATTTTAGTAAAAAATTTCTAATTTTTTATGAAAATAAAACTAATTTTTTGAAAGTTAAATTCTTTTCTTAAAAATTAATTCTTTTATTTTTCAATTTATTTATTCCAATTGAAGATTCATCATTTTAGTTGAAAATTCATCAGTTTGATTGGAAATTTTTGTGTGAGGTCGTAAATCAATTTTTTAACGGCAAATTTCACTAATAAATGTTTGTCTGAAAACCAGTTCAAATTAAAGGTTAAAGATTAATCTATATGATTCATCACTTTGGTTACAAATTTTTTTGTGGTGGAAAGTCAATTTTTTCAACTGAAAATTTCACTATTCGCTTTTTGGCTAAAAATGTATATTTTTTTGTTTAAAATTCAACTATTTGGTTTAATTTTTCGTTTTTTGTTGTTGTTGAAAATACAACTATTTCATCAAAGATTCAAGTATTTTGCTAAAAAATCATCTTTCTTGGTCATTTTTTTTTTATTTTAGATAAAAATTCATCTATTCCAGTTAAAGATTCATCACTTTACTTTCGAAATTATTTTTTCTGGTGGAAAATCAATTTTTTCTACCGAAAATTTACGCATTCGCTTTTTGGCTCAAAATTGATCTTTTTTCGTTCCAAATTCAACTATTTTGTTTAATTTTTTGTGTTTAGTTGAAAATACGAATATCTCGTCAAAGATTCAACTATTTTGCTGAAAAAAATCATCTTTCTGGGTAAATTTTTTTTGTTTTATATTGGTTGAAAATTCAAGTATTCTAGTTAAATAGTCATCATTTTAATACAAAATTCATGTTTCTTGACTGTGAATAAAACTGCTTTGTTGAAAGTTCAATTATTTTGTTAGAAATTGATTTTCTTCGTTTTAAATTCATCTATTCTAATTGAAGATTTCATAAATTTGGTTTAAAAATTTTTCTTGTGGTGGAAAATTAATTTTTTCAACTGAAAATTTCGCTACTCGCCTTTATCTAAAAATTTATCTTTTTTCGTTCAAAATTCAACTCTTTGGTGTAATTTTTCGTTCTTTTGTTGTTGTTGAAAGTACAACTATTTGGTCGAAAATTCAAATATTTTGTTAAAAAATCATCTTTCTTCGTAAAATTTTGTTTGGATCAAAATTCAAGTATTCCAGTTAAATATTAATCATTTTAATTAAAGTTTCATCTTGCTTGGCTAAAAATAAAACTACTTCGATGACAGGTAAATTATTTTGTTAAAAATTAATTTGTTCAAATTAATTTGTTCATTTAATTAGTTAAAACAATTTATTCTCCTATTTTCTTGGAAATTTGTTTTGGCTTCTTGTAAATATGTGTGTGTGAATGTGTGATCAACATTAGATATTTTAATCAAAATTAATAAAAAATTAAGGGACGACTGAAAAATCCCGAGAAATAAAATTCCCGACACTGTAAAATTCCTGAATTAGAAAATTCTCGATGAATCAAATTCGCGAATAAGAAAATTGCCGAAAAATAAAAATTGCGATTTGGAAAATTCCCAAATAATAAAATACACGAATAATAGAATTAGAAACAAATAAAAGTACCGAATTGGAAAATTCCCGAATAATAACAATTTCGAATAATAAAATTTCAGAATTATAAAATTCCCGAATCGAAAAATTTCCGAATAATAAAATTCTCGACAGTTTCTAATATCACCGAATTGGAAAATTCGCGACAAAAAATTGCCGATTTATAAAATATCAGAATTGGAAAATTCCCGAATTTTAACTATGAATAATATTTTTGAAA
>NC_046658.1:130677315-130711844 GCF_010883055.1 Belonocnema kinseyi | reverse complement strand
TATGCACATTTTCAAAAAAAGCGTCAAAATGTGAGTCATTATTTTTTCTTTCAATGTAGAATTAAATTTTTGTATCGCCTTCCTTATTTTTGAAAACGTGCGTTCAATAAAATATATTTATAAAAAATTCTAATTGTTAAAATTCGGGAATTTTCCAATTCGGATATTTTATAAATCGGCAATTTTCTGTCGGGAATTTTATTATACGGAAATTTTCTAACTCGGTAATATTATAAACTGACGGGAACTTTAATATTCGGAATTTTTTCAATTCGGTAATATTATAAACTGTCGTAAATTTTATCATTCGGGAATATTCCAATTCGGGAATTTGATAATTCTGAAATTTTATTATTCGGGAATTTTCCAATTCGGTATTTTTATTTTTCTGCAATTTTATTATTGGAGAATTTTACTTTTCGGCAATTTTCCAATTCAGTATTTTTATTTTTCGGTAATTTTATTATTCTTGTATTTTATTATTTGGGAATTTTCCGAATCGGTATTTTTATTTTTCCGCAATTTTATTAGTCGCGAATTTGATTATTCGGAAATTTTCTAATTTGGAAATTTTACTGTGTCGGAAATTTTATTTTTCGGGATTTTTCAGTCGTCCCAAACTTAAGAAGAATTAAAATTAGAGCAAGATCTGATAAAAATGTTAAATAAAATAAAGACTGTATATAAATATGCACATCGCTGTTGAACTTGACTAGGAAAAATTCTCAGCTCAAGGTGAGCACGACCTCGAACTCCGATCTTGACTCTTGAGTATCTTGATCTTGAAGAATGAAATTCAAGTTACGATTCAGTTGCATAAACCACGAACAGGGCGAGGCAGCACGATTGATCCTGCTGCCTGCGGAAGGATTAGGATTCATTAGTTAGGATACCTCGTGTCTTATTTATTGGGTTGGAAAAATAAATCCGTTTGGTTTTTTTTACCTGGATTTTTTTTTTGACTGGATAAAAACCGGGAATTTAATTTAAAAAACGGAAATTTATTTTAAAAACCGGAAATTTATTTCTGATCGCGGAAAAATTAAAATCTTAATTATTTTAATATCTTTTTTTTCAACTTAGAATAGTGATTTCTACTTTATCTGAGGTCGCAGATTTTTCAGATTATCTCAGTTCAATTAAATTATAATTTATTATTGAATTTTTATTACTTTCCAATATAAGAAAAATCTTTGGCAATTTTTCTCTTTGTGCGATTTTTTTACTGATTTAAGATCCTCGTCACGAATTTAGTTCAAAATTAAACTTTATGTTGCAAAATTAATATAATTTGTAGGAGATTTAATAATTGTGTTAGAAATTCAATGGTTTTTTTTTAATTCTTCTTTTTAGATTAAAAATTTAATTATTTGGTCGAATATTTTATTTCTTAGCTTGAAAATTTAACTATACTGCTGAAAATCGTTTCTTTTTTTAATTTGAAAATTAATTCTTTTTAATTAAAAATTTAAGTATTCCAGTTAAAGATTCTTCATTTTAGTTGAAAATCCATTCTTTGATTATAAATTTGCCTATTTTTTTGAATATTCTATTTTTTGTAAGTCTTATTTTTTTAATTGAAAATGTAAGTATTTTATTTTTGCTAGAAAATTAATATTTTTTAGTTAAAAATGAAACTGTTATTTCAAGGAAAATTCAAAATGCAACTACCTGGTAGATATTTGACCTACTTGTTAAAACTTAAGTTTTTAGTTTTTTGGTTTTAGTGGGAAATTCCTATTTTAGGTTAAAAATGTAATAATTTTCTTAAAAATTCGTGGTTTTTTTGTTGAAAATTCATTTTTGAAATTCCCATTTACCTATTTCAGTCTAAGATGCTACATTTTAGTAGAAAATTCATTTCCTTGATTAAAAAGAATTTCTTTTTTTGACAATAAAAATTTAAGAGCGTTATTTTCGTAAAAAGTGTATATTTTCGAGTTAAAAATTCAACTTTTTTTATGAAAAGTTATCTTTTTAATTGAAAATTCCACTGATAGGTTAATAATCCATGTATTATTTTTAACTTCGCCTATTTTGGTAGAAAATTAATCTTCTCGGTTGATAATTTATATTTTTGTTTAAAAATTCAGTTATTTGGTTAAAATGTAATATTCATGGAAAAACTAATCTTTTCGTTTAAAATTGTTCGTTTTTAGTTTGAGAATTCAAATCTCTGGTTAAAATATAATCTATTTTGTAGAAAATTCAACAATTTTTTGAACCAGATGGTTTTTTATTAAAAGTTCAGCGGTTTTGCTAAAATATCGTTTTTTTTTGTTTTTTTTTCTTTTTGGTAGAGTTGAACTTTTAACAGAAAATCTAAATATTCTATTTTTGATTGAATATGTACTTTTTTCTATGAATACTTAACTATTCGATTAAAAACTGATATATTTTACTTAGAAATTAAAATATTTCTTAAAAAATGTATGTGATTTGTGAAAAATTCGCTTTTTTGTATAAATTAAATCCTTATGGTTGAATATTCATTTTTTCGTATAAAATTCACCTTTTTAGTTAAAAATTCATTACGTTGGTTGAAAATTGATTCTTTCAACTCAAAATTTGGATGAAAATTGTTTTTTTTTTTAATTGAAAATTAAACTATGTTTTTAAAAATGTACTTATTTTTTTAAAAATCCTTTCTTTTTTTTGTAAAAATTATCTTTTTTCTGTAAGTTAATCTTCTTGTTTAAAAATTTTTCTTTTCGGTTAAAAATTCAACAAATACAGTTAAATATTTATTATAGTGGTTAAAGATTAATCTTTTATGTTGGAAATAATATTACATGGTTGAAAGTTAAACTTTTTGGTCGAAAAATTACTTTTTTGGTTGAGAGTTCATCATTTTAATTACAAATTCATTTATTTTGTTCAAGTGTAAGTTATTTTATTAAAAATTACTTTTTTCTTATGATAAAAAGGATTTTTTTACCAAAAATTTAACTGTTGAGTTGCAAATTTGTTTTTTTGTGTTTGTTGAAAATCATTATTTACTTAAACTGAAAATGTAAATATTCTCATTTCGGTTGCATATTCTATAATTCTTGCTAAAAAGTCATCTCTTTGGTTGAGCATTCATTTTTTGTTTGTAAAAATTTAATTATTGAATTTTTGTTTGAAAAATTATCTTTTTAGTTGAAAATTTATTTACTAGTTGTTCCAAAAGGCAACTATTCTAGTTAAAGATTCCTAATTTTAGTTGAAAATTCATCTTTCTAGTTTGATATTTAACTAGTCCAGTTAAAAATTTACAATTTTATTTGGAAAGTCATCATTTTATTTGAAAGTAAAATTATTTTTTTGGGGGGGGGGGAAGTAATCTTTTAACCTAAAATTAAACTTATTCCAATTGAATTTTCCATAGTTTTAGTTCAAATGCATGTTTTTGGTTAAAAATTAATTTTTGTAACATAAGATTTCATTATTAAATTTTGTTTAACAATTTATTTATTTAGTGCAAATTAATTTTTGTTATATCTAGATGTAGAATTTTTATTGAAAATTCTTATTTCCGAATTTTAAAACTTATTTTTCACAAAACACATAAAAAGAATTTAAAATAAAAACAAATTTAGAAGTTAAAAAAAAAAATGAAGAATCCTTATTTTAGAAAAAATTCTATTAGGTTAAAAGATATTTAGAAGTTTTGATGAGTTTAAAAATTTAACGATTTGTCTTTCGAATCAATAATTTGAAAAAATATTTAACAAGATTTCAAAATAAATTTTAATGCATAAATAACAATTGAATAATTATTAATTTTTGACAATTTAAAATGAAAAGAATTAACTTCTTGTTTAAAAAGTTTTAATTACAATAAATTGTAATCTAAGTTTTAATCCTTTTTATTGAAATTACTTCAAATTATATAATTTAAAAAAAATCTAATGAGCATTGAAAATTATAGCGTGGATTTTTTTAACCTTCGATCTGTACAATTTATGAAAGTTAGAATTTTTTTATTTTCCAGTTTACCGATATTTATTTTTAAATTGAAAAATTAAAAATTATTCTTTGTGTTCTGTCAAATAATTTTAAGGGTATATTTAAGAAGATTTAGAAATATTTCCAAATTTTTCAAAAAATGATCCGGAAGATTTTTAAACTTTATTTTAATTCTGCAGTATTTATAAAAAGTTTTAAAGAAAACTCGAATGATATAAAAAATTGTTTAGAACTTTAAAAATAATTAAAAAAATGATAACAAGTTTAAAAAGAGTCCATAAAATAAAAAAAAAATTATAAGGTTGTTGAAGATTTTGAAATCAATTTTTGACAGTTTTTAAGCATTTCGAAAGGCTGAGAAAGCAGAAATAAGTTTGACTAAAATTCATATATAAAAAATGTATATTATTATGTTTTACCGATTATTATTAAAGACTTATTATTTTTAGCAAGATTTGTAATAATTGAAAAATGAGAGGAAATATAACGTTGAAAATACGTAAAATTAATAAGGCATCTCATTTCCGTCAGTCAAAAATGGCATGTGTCCCAAATTGTCCCAAAGCCCTTCCAAAGTGAAAGATGGTTGTAAAGCTGACCATATGACGGACTGCCGTTTTGTTCTCGTCCCCCGTCGACTTCAGGAATGCTATAAAAACAGGAACCCCAAAGAGCACAAATTGTTAAAAGCGTTATTGTGAAGCTTCCCAGAAAAGTGCTTGAGTTTTTAACCAGCCTGCCTTTTTTATATTTACTTGAAATAATTTACTACATTGTCAAGGTGTTTATATCTGACCGGGAAATCGGAAAAACCAGGAATTTTCTTCACTGTAATAAATGGTGATTCCGAAACTGGGATTTTTCTCGCTAATTTACTAATATGAAAATTACAATTTGTTTTTATATTTTTTATTAAATTATTGTTCTTATTCTGAGTTAGGAGAGGACATTTAAAAAAAAATAACTTCTACTTGGAAGAGGGCATTTTCCGAAATAATTAAAACTCTGTTTTGGAACAGTAATTTAAAAAAAAATATTATTTCGATTTTGTTTCATGGGAGCTACTAAATAATTTATAATTATATGTTGGTGCAAGGGAACAAATAAAAAAAATTAAAGATTAAATGACAATTATATAGAAAAATTTAAAAGATTTAGACTTTAGAGCTAAAAGCTCGAAGTTTGATTTTCAGACTTTAGGAAATTTTATTTGTGACCTTTAAAATTGACGATTTTTCAATTATAATTAGTAAAATTTATCTATCTTTAAAATTGAAGAGATTCAATTGTACTTCCTCAAATCTTGAAAACAGAATAAATTAAAATCCTTCATTTTCAAAATTCAAAATTCAAAATTTTTCAATTTCAACTATTCAAAGTATTGCAGCGAAAATGTACAATAAAAAATAATGCAAATTTTAAGTTTTAAAATGAAAAATTTTGTAATTTTCATCAATAACATTTTAAATTTCTTCAGTTTAAAAGATTTCGAATAGAAAACTCGACCTTTTTTTAAAAGTTATCAAAAATAAAAACATTTATTTATACGTCTTCAAAATAGAAGATTTTTCAACTGTGCGTCTTCAAATCTTGAAAATTTAACAATATACAATTCTACATTTTCAAGATTTAAGAATTTTTAATAAAAACTCTTTTAAAAAATTCTGAACTTTGCATCGGAAATCTTTGAAATTAAAATGTTTAATTTAAAAATTGTAGAATATAAAATTATGTAAGTTGCAAGATTCGGAATTAAAATTTTTGAAATCTTTATGAATTACCTTCAAAATTTACTAAATTAAAAAAATGTAGAGTTTAAAAATTTACTTTTGTTTTTTAAATTCATGCAAAATTTAATAAATTTGATTTATAAATGTTCAAAATTGAAGTATTTAAATTTTTTTGAATTATATACCTTTAAAACATAAATCTATGAAGTTAAGTAATTTGGAATTCCATATTTTTAAAATTGAAGAATTTTTAATTAAAACACCTACAAATATTGCAAAACCTTAAATTGTAAATCTTTCAAATTTAAGAGTTTAAATTTTAAAAAATGTATAATATAAAATTATGCAAATTTCAATTCTTGATATTAAAAATTCTGTCATTTTTATGTTTTTAATTCGAAATTTCTTCAATGTGAAAGATTTATAAATAATAACTTCAAATTTGATCTTCAAAATTATTGCACTTTAAGAATAACAAAAAATTGAAATAAAAAAAGGACATTTTTTTTATTTCAACTAAAAGAAACTATTCTTTAACAAAATAGTTTAATACACAATCCAAATGATGATTTTTTAACAAACAAGATTATTTTTCTACTTAAATAGACGGATTTTCAACAAAATACAAAAAAATCCAATAAAGGATGGAATCGCTAAATTTTATATATAAGAAAAATTAATTTTATGTGAAAAAAAAACTAATTTTCAACAAAATAACTGATTTTTAAAATAAATAGTTCAATTTTTAACGAAATAGTATTCTTGCGCCACAGTAGTTGAAATTAAAATTTTGTAAAAAAAAACAACAACTAAAATTGAATTATTAACAAGATATCAAATTGTCGTCCAAATCAACTTCATACAAAAAAATAAATTATAAAAAAATTCCTTGATTTTTCAAATAAAAATAATAATTTTTTAGCAAAAAATGATATAGTTATATTTGTAGTTAAAAATGGTTTTCAATCGAAAATAAAAGGAAATTTGCACAAAATAGTTTAATTTTGTATAAAACAAATGAATATTTAATTTAAAAATTTTTTTAAATAAATTATTTAAACTTTTAAGCATTTTTTACCAAACACGATTACCTTATAACAAAATATTTAATACTTATATTATATAAATTTTTTCTGAAAATCGAACTATTTTGTGAAAAATTCATCTATTTTGTAGAAAATTGAACAGTTTTGTAGACTTTTTTTTTTAAATTCAAGCATATTTTTTAAAATTCATTTTTTGGTGAATATTAATTTTTTGTAACTGAAGGTTCTCATATTTTTTGGTAAAAAATGCATTTATTGGTTAAAAATGCATGTTTTTGGTTGACAATTCAATAATATTGTTAAAAAGAAATATAATTTCTTGAAAATTATACAATTTTGTTAAGAAGAATTTCTTTTAGGTTAAAAAAATTACTCTTCTGCTTTATAGAAAATTCAACAATTTGATGAAAGGGTCATTTTTTTGATGAAAATTCTTCATTTTAGTAGAAAATTGATCTCTTCCGTTTAAAATTCGTTTTTTTTTCGTTTAAAATTAACTTTTTATCTATAAAATGAATTATTCCATTTTTTTGTAGAAATTTGATTATTCTAGTCGACAATTCAACTACTTTCTTAAAAATTTAGCTTTTCGGTAGTTTATCGTCTAAGTGACATTTAAATTACATCAATTTTTTTTAATGAAGAAAAGTGTACACAATTTTATTAAAAGGATACTCATACCAGTATAAACTAGTTTTAACTTATTATTATTTGCTGTTCGATTAACGGTTATATAAAAAAACATTAATAGTTCGCATTTAAAAATAAGAAAAAATTAATTATATTAATTAATTAATTATTGATATTATTAATTATAATTTAAATCACTTAAAATAGCGTGAGATAATATTGGACGCTCCCTACTTATATTAGAAAACGTCTTATCGTGTTCGGCTTCTTTAATTTTGCGACACACTTTAAATAATCATTTTTAATTCTCATTAAAATAAAAATAACAATGACGTCTTTTGTTTTCTAGACTGAATTTGAACCTCAATGTCACGTCTTCAGAACTAAAAAACTACGAAAGCCAAGACCATGTCAACTGTGCCACCAAGCAGTGATAAAGCAGGCATCCTGCTGCCGAGGTATGTCGATAATGTCGTAACCTATCCTAAATTGAAAATTCCTAACTGGTCCCGACTAGCATGGTAATGATCAGTTGATAACATCATCCGCGGTCGGTACGCAAGGGAATCTACATTTCAGTTGTAGTGTAGTAGAAATCTTTTTTTTTTTTTTAATTAAAAAGTTAAAAATATTATACAATTAATTAATTTTATTTATTTATATAAATTTCTTCAATTTTATTGATTGATTTATATAAAGTTTTCCAATTTTATTTATTAATTTTTAATTATTTCACCCTCAGTTATGGCTGTAATGCATTTTTATTTTAAACTATTTTATTTAACAATACACTTTTATTGTAAAAATACATACCACAGGAAAAACGAAAGATAACACTTACCTTTATTCCGAGGTAAAAATTAGCTAAGACAAAAATTAAATTCAGAGGATAAATTTTACCCAAATATCGGTTAAAGTTTCTCTTGTTTTTCCATGACGACAGATATATTTTGAAAAACACGAAATTGTCTGAATAAAACTTACTCCTTCTAAAAAATTACCTTCAACAAATGTTATCCTTATTTTTTTTGTGATATTACAATTATTGGATAGAAGAAAAGATTTATTTTTAATTTTAGAAATATTTTGAAATTATGGCTTGGTAAATAATGAAATTTAATTTCTTACAGCGTGCAAATTCATCTGCCACAAATCCTGCGAGGAAAAGGTGCGTAAACTTTTATTTGTTTATAAATTTATATTTCTAATCGGAATGTTCTCGAACAAATCTTCACATATTCATAATAGAAAAAGACAAAAAAAAATCAAACAGACGAAATTCAGAAATCTTATAAAAATTGAAAAAAGTCATTAAAAAGATCAACAATTAATATTTTATTCAGAACTAGGTGACAGCAAAGCAAAACTTTCATCATTTTTTTAAAAGAAATTTGTTTCAGTTTAGAAATTAGAAATTTTATCAAAATCATAATTTTAGTCAATAATTCATCCCTTAGATTATAAATCTTACTATTCTTGGTTGAGAATTCATGTTTTTGAGTTACAAATTTTATTATTCAGTTAAAAATTTTTATTAGGTGGTTTAAAATTCAACAATGTTTATTCTATTTGGAACAAAATTCAACAGTTTTGTCGAAAATTCGATTTTTTCTTGAAATTTCAAAAATTTTGCTTAATTATTTTTCTTTCTTAGCTAAAAACTGTTTTTTAGTTAAAAATTCAAATTTTCTGTTTATGATTTATAATGAAAATCTTGTTTGTTTTAAATATCAACTATGTTAAATTTTACATTAAGAATGAACTTTTTTCGTTAAAAATTAATCTATTATAAATATATATATAAATATATATATATATATAAATCTATATATAAAAATTGATCTAATTTAGTTGAAAATTTATACATTTTATTGAAAGTTTGCTTTTCTTAAAATAATTTTTTTAGTTGAGATTTGATCTTTTTGTTATATATTGATCTTTTTCAGTTGAAAATTAAATTATTTTGTTTGAAAATTCAACGAATTTTTTAAGAATTAATTTATTCAGTTGAAACTATTTGATGGATAATTTCTCGTTTTCAGTTGAAAATTCCTTTTTTTATGCTTGAACTTTTTTGGTAGAAAATTAAAGTTCTTGTTTAAAAATTAATCTTTTAAATTGAAAATTAAAAATTCGTCTTTGATTCAAAATTGATTTCTTGTTTTTTCAAAGACTGGTTTTTTAATGAAAATGTAAATCTGCCGTCCTTAGTTGTAATTTTTCTTTTTTTAGTTGAAAATTGATTTATTTTGTTGAAGATTCGTCTTTTTTGGTAGAAAATTATCTTCTCGTTTCAAAATTCATCTTTTTATATGCAAATTTAGTAAATTGGTTAAAAGCTGTTTTTGTTTTGTTTTAATAATTCATTCTACTATTGAAAAATTCTGCTATTTTATTAAAAATTAGATTTTTTGTTAAAAATTAATTTTTTAAACTCAAAATTGAAATTTTAAATTTTTAGTTCAAAATTTATATTTTTTAGTTAAAGATTGAACTAGTTGGTTGATAATTTATCTCTTTGAGTTGAAGCTTCCTTTATTTTGTTGGTGATTTAATTTTTATGGAAACAAATTGTTGTTTTTGGTTGAAACTTAACCTTTTTAATTAAAAATATAATTACTTTGTTGAAAGTTGAACTTCTCTGTTAAAAATTAATTTTATTGATTAGGATTTATGATTTTAGTTGGAAATTTATCTCTTTGGTTGAAAATTGTTCCTTTTTAGTTGAAAATTCATGCATTTATTTGAAGATTTGTAATTTTTGGTCAAAAATTAATCTACTGATTTGTAATTTTCAACTTTTTAAATGCAAATTTAACCAATTAGTTGTTAATGGCATTCCTATGAGAAAAATGAATTTTTTTGTTTAAAAATTTTACTGTTTTCATAAAAATGACTTTTTTGTTGTTGTTGAAAATCAATCTTTTCAACTAAAAATTTAAATATTCAATTTTTGGTTTCAAAGTTCTTTTTTCGGGGATTGAACTATTTGGGTGATAATTTCTCGTTTTTGGTTAAAAAATCTAGTATTTTATATGATTTGACTCTTCTTAATGAAAATTAATGTTTTCGATTCAAAATTAATCTTTTTAATTAAAAATTGAAAATTCGTCTTTGATTGAAAATTCGTTTCTTTTTTTTTTTAAACAATAATTTTTTAATGAAAATTTAATTCTGCCATATTTAGTTGAACATTTTTCTATTTTAGTTGAAAATTCATTAATTTTGTTGAAGATTTATCTTTTTCGGTAAAAAATAATAATTATTCATTCTTTTGTTTAAAAATTCTACTGTTTTATTGAAAATTAGATTTTTCTGTAGAAAAATAAACTTTTTTTACTAAAAATTTAATTATTCAATTTTAAGTTCTTTTTATTTGCTAAATATGAATTATTTAACGAAAATTTAATGGCTTTAGTTTTGGTTGGTCAAAAATGATTATTTATTGGTCAATGATTCATTACTTTATTTCAAAAAATTTATTTTTAGTTGAAAATATAACTATTCTCTTGAAAATTAGTTTTTTGTAGTTGGAAATTATTTTTTTAAAGAAAAATTTAACTCTTTTATTTTTTATTGAAAATTGATCTTTTTTGGTTGAGAATTCAACTATTTTGTCGAAGATTAATCTGCTTTAGTTTAATATTCCACTATTTCATAAAAATTCATGTATTATTTGGAAAATTCAAATTATTCTAAAATATGTGGAGTTGATCTTGGAATATTTAAAATTTTTCAGAAGTGTAAATCTTAACTAGTTAAATCTAAGAAAACACTGTTAGAATAAAAATTCAAGAGCTAAGCAGAATTATAGCCTCACATAAGAAAATTTGAATTTTTATTCAATCCTCAAATTCAAAATTAGCTAAACGAATCCTTGTTTTAGAAATGTATTGTCATGCCTAGCCTAGGACTCGCAATTCTCAATAAAAAGTAAAACAACTCTCACTTGATGAATATTAATAATGTTGTGAAAAAATTATAATGTTATGGTCTAAACATTATTTTATCTATGCAATAAATAATGATCAATTGTCTACAAAAAAACTTAACGGTATTAGCTAATGGAATAACTCAACTATCCCGGTTTTCCACAATTTATTTTTCCGCTCTAAAATATTAAAAACAGGCCTATGTCTTCAAGACGTCTTTAGGACATCTTTAGGATATTAGACGTCTTAGAGACCTTGATTGTGTTGACATAGGACGTCCTAGGAACGTCCCAAGGGCGTTATTTTGATGCCTCGAGAATGTCCTATGCCTTTAAAACTTCTTTCATCTTTGGGAAATCTTCAGGATATTAGACGCCTTGGAGACGTTGATTGAGCTAACATAGGACGTCCTAGAAACATCCTAAGGACGTTATTTTGATGCCTCAAGAATGTCCTAACCCTTCAAGACGTATTTCGTCTTTAGGACATCTTCAGGCCATTAGACGTCTTAGAAACGTTGATTGTGCCGACATAGGACGTTCTTCGGATTTTTGTGGTTTTGTTCCTGATGGGTTAAAGCCCATAACAATTTAAAAGATTTCTGAGTAATAATAAATAAATGGATGAAAAAAAGAAAAAATAAGTTGCAGTCACTGAACATCTGTTTTACACATTCTTTCACGCTCTTTTAGTTGAAGAAACTCCCAGACCATGTCGAGATACTTTTCATTCCTAATGCTACTCCTGGCAGACAATATTCTTATCATCACGGCATGAAACCTTAACCATGTGGTCGGCTGAGATCGTTTACTGAAGGTGATCTCTAAAGAGCAATCTCGGAATTACTCTTCTTCATTTTCACCAGAGAACACTGACCCAAACGATGCACAGTTGGCATTTCTTGAATGTACAACGGAAAATCAGTCAATAATTTACTAACCAAACCTAGTGAGAAAGTTGTGTGTACAGGAAGACTTCATCGTGAATCTTGATTTGAGGTGATCGGACATAATTTTCTACCAAGCCTTGTTTACACGATGATTAAGTTGTTAAGAGGCGTATCTCAATATATAAACATTACTAA
This sequence comes from Belonocnema kinseyi, assembly GCF_010883055.1. Taxonomy (NCBI): domain Eukaryota; kingdom Metazoa; phylum Arthropoda; class Insecta; order Hymenoptera; family Cynipidae; genus Belonocnema; species Belonocnema kinseyi. The sequence goes on along the minus strand of NC_046658.1, from coordinate 130,699,471 downwards.
CATTACGAACATTATCAACATTACCAATAGGAATCGATTCTCGCTTTCTTGGTAAGTTGTATTCTACACTTTTTACATGGTGTAGTGTGAATGTGTGTGCAATGGTGTGGGTTCAGTCACCGGTTCTCTGCACCCTGGAGTTCCACGTACAAACACATTCTTCTGAACACACACAATTGTCAGGTTTGCTTGACCAGCAAGCAAGTTCTTCAGACATGAAGTAAATTTTGTTCACACCGAGAAGAACGTCAACCGTTTAATCCAAAAGTCATTTTTTACACAATCGGAACAGGATTCCTCATTTTTAAGTTCTGCAAACTGGTCTTCAAGATTCATTACAAGTGAAGACGTTAGAATGACAACTGGATAAGGATCATTTGAAGCTGACAGCACGTGTAGGTTATTTTAAATGAAACAATGTACCAAAACCTTGTGTTGCGAATGTGAAGGAGTAAGAGAAGAAGAAAGAGGAGGAGGAGGAGGAGGAGGAAAAAGAGTAGGATGAAGATCAGAAGGAGGAGGAGGAAGCCAAAAAACCGAGAACAAGACATTTCCATAAGAATACCATTTTTTAACATAATACATAGATTTTCAATAAAACAATTAAATTTTCCACTACAAAATATAACTTAACAATAAAGAAAAGAATAGTTAGATTTTCAGTTACGGAAATACTTTAAAAAAAAGAATTTTCAACCACAAGCATGAATTTTGAACTAAATAATAAAATTTTCCAGTAAAAAGTATCAATGAGAAATGAAAGATGAAATAGTTAAATTTTCAGTTAATAAAATAATTTACAATAAACAAAAGAACGAATTTTCGAATGGAGAAGGATTGTTTAAAGTTGGCACCATCAAATCATTATTTTAACACGTAAAAAAGAGCCAACCACTTGTGTTGAGGAGGTGTAGGAGAAAGAGAAGAAGGAGGAAGAGGAGGAGGAGCAGGAGGGAGCCAAAAAAGCCAGGAAGATAAATTTTTCATTAAAAGAAATACAATTTTTTTAAGTACATAAATTTTCAACCAAATAATTAAATTATCCATTTAAAAGTATAACTTGACAATAAGAAATGAAATAGGTAAGTTTTGAGCTGTGAAAATAATTTACAACTAAAAAAATAATGAATTTTCGACTGGATAAGAATCATTTGAAGTTGGCACCGGGAAAGCGTTATTGTAACTGTAACGAAGTGGCAAACTCTTCTTTTAAGAATTAGGTGAGGGAGAAGTAGGAGGAAGAGGAGGAGGAGGAGGAGGACAGGAAGCCAAAAAAAGCCAAGAAGATGAATTTTCTAATAAAAAACCATCTATTAACAAAATACATGAATTTTCAACCAAATAGTTCAATTTTCCCTTAAAAAATACATCTTAACAATTAAAAATGGAATAATTGAATTCTCACTTATTAAAACGATTTTCAACCAAAAAAAGAACGAATTTTCAACCAAGAGATGAATTTTCAAGTTTGGAAATTTATTTTCTACATAAAGTGACGATTTTTTAATAAAAAGCATAAAAGTCCCAAAATAGTTGAATTTTCAGCAAAATAGTTAAGTTTTCAAGCAAAAATATTAATTTTCAACGAATAGATTAAAAAATTAAGAAATACGTTTAACTTTCAACCAAATATTTCAAATTTTTACTAAAAAATGTAACTTAACAGCAAAAGATGGGATAGTTAAGTTTTTCATTATTAAAATAATTTTTAACTACAAAGATGAATTTTTAAGCAAGGAAAATTTATTTCTACAAAAACTGACGATTTTTCAGTAAAAAATATCAATTTCTCAATGAACAGTCCAATTTTCAGCAAAATAGTTTCGCTTTTCAAGCAAAAATATTAATTTTCAACCAAAAAATTTTTTTGTAAAGAAATTCGTTAAACTGTCCACCAAATAGTTGAGCTTTTCACTAAAAAATATGACTTCACAATAGAAAATGGAATATTTAATTTTCAGTTAATGAAATAAGGTTCAATCAAAAAATAATATAATTTCAACGAAAAATATGCATTTTCAAGCAAGAAAATTAATTTTCTACAAAAAACGACAATTTTTTAATAAAATACTTCAATTTTCAATTAAAAGGTTTAATTTTCAGCACAATAGTTCAATTTTCAAATGAAAATATGAAAATTCGACTATATCTATGGAGAAAGATGTATTTTTTTAATTTTTTGTTGTTAAAATGTTTGATATTTTATTAAAAATTCATTGTTTTGTCTTATAAATAATTGTTATAAATTACAGATTTAACCGTTTCTTTTTTGGTTAAAAATCCAGGTGGTTCATTGAAGATTGGCATTATGCCGTAGAAAATTAATCTTATTGTTTAAAAATACATTTTTTTAGTTAAAAATGCAATAATATTGTTAAAAGTTATTCTTTTTGGTTAGAAAGTCAACTGTTTTTTTTTCTTCAAATATCCCTTTTTGTTGACTTTTATGGTTTTTTATTTTAAATTAAAATGTGTTTTCTACTTTATAGAAAATTCAACGATTTAGTGTAAAAGTGATCATTTTATGATTTAAGATGCATCTATTCGGTTGAAAATTCAGCTAATTTGTTTAAAAATGGTTGTTTTTTTGTAGTAAATAGTTTTAAACTGTAAATAGTAAAATAGTAAATGATTGTAAATATTCGACTGCTAATTCAACTATTTCAGTTAAGGATTCATCATTCTAGTTGAAACTTCATATTTTCGCTTCAGAATTCGTTTTCTTCTCTTAAAATTTCATTTTTCCACCAAGATTTGAACTATTCCATTTTCATTGGGCAATTCACCTTTTTAAAATTAAATTTAATCTGCTTCGATAAATTAAATTAAAAAAAAAAAGATCTTCGCCCCGCTGGGAATCAAACCACAGAAATTCCCACGGATGGTCGGGCGCTTTCCCCTTAAGCTACTAGAGAGATCAAAACAGAATAACAGAATGGAAGATCTTTTTTTAGAAAAAAATTAATTTAAAAAATTTATCATTCATAGTTCTATTAAGTCTAAAAAGTCGTTAAGAATTTATGTTATACTCAAAAGATAATACAGAATTCTTTAAAAATTTAACTTGTAACATCTAAAAAAATCATGCCTGTATTTCTGAAAAAGGATTCTTCTTTCGATCTCTTTAGTAGCTCTTTAGTGTGGTTCGATCCCCAGTGGAGCGAAGGAGAAGATCTTTTTTCAGAAAAACTTTTATTTCCATAATGTTTAATTCATAGATCCATCTAGTCTGAAAAGACGTTAAGAGTTTCTGTTATTCTCTGATAAAGATTTAAGACAATCCTCAGAGACTATTATTTATCTCAAAGATTGTCCTAAACCTTTTAATAAACTTCCTACGAAATCTGAATACATGGGCCATCCTGAAGCCTTAAGATAGCCAAGTTAAGTTGCAACAACTATTTTTTGCAGTAAAAAATATTCCAAGAAAAACATCCTTCGGCAATTTTGAAATTCGTGTCAGGCAACAGTCTTTCGTGGAGCCGCTGACGAACGATGATGCAATTCGCTACATGCAGAATGTAGCGCCGCCACAGGGTATATATGAAAATTTACAAGCGGCGAATACAAAAGTTGGGGTGAAGTTTCGCATCTCCTTGAACCCACGGCATGCACACAAGTACTTTATACTCTCACTGAAGCTGCACTTATGTATGTTGGCTTAGCTCGTCCGATGGGTGCACAAAGAACCAAGCTGGATGGTAAGGTCTCGATGAGATCAGTCTCAAACTCTAAACTCCGGAGATCCATTAGAGTCTGTTGAGAACCCCTGTTCCACGAATCGAGTCAACGATAATCGGCCTAACTCGAATTTCACGATTAGCAGAAGGTAGATCCTCAGGTTGTAGGACTTAGAATTATTGGCTGTGGATGCAACAGGCAACGGAAGTCAGTTTTGTCTGATAAGGATCACAACCTGGAATTAGATGACCCCTTTCTACTTCGTGCTACAAATTCTGTTTTGGTATCGAGCTGAACTCTTTCAGTATAAACTCAGGTAGTCTTGGCAATACCGGGGTCTTATCTACATTCAACTGTAAACATCTTAAACTACAAACAGTTAGCTACATTTGCGAAGAAATAGCGATAAAGTACGATTAGACATTGCACCGTTGTCTTGAATCCAGACCCAGTGGGTACAAAACCATGAAAATCCGAATGACGTACTTGGTTCGTTCCTAGGACGTCCTATGTCGGCACAATCAACGTCTGTCAGACGACCAATGTCTTACAGGTGTCTTAAAGACATAGGACGATCTTGGGACATCAAAAGAAAGTCCTCGGGGGGTTACTAGGACGTCCTATGTCGGCACAACCAATTTTCTCCATTGGGGAGTTGCGTTCAGTATTTTTAATATGGAAAATGCCTTTTATCTCTTTAAGTTCTTGCGAATTTTATATTTTGCGTGAGAATGCACGTAGATTCGTATCAGATGTTGCTGATGTGATTACTATGATTGATAACGTACATTACTCAGATAGTGCTCCAGCAAAGTTGATTTTATTTTTCTCCTTTTATTTGAGACGTATTGATCTATTGCAGCGATTGGATGTGGAATGTTGTGAACTTCTGCTAAGAAATGCACAATCCAACTGATTCATCCATGTAAGCATTCTTGACGTATCTTTCTGAAGAAAACTTTTCCAAAATTTGCAACTTGAGTTACATTAATTTTATAAATAAATAAGGAATCATTTTTAACATTATTGACACTACGTTAGTATCTCCTGGTTTAATTGAATGATGCAAATCTGATACAAAAGATTTTTTAGAGTCAATTATAAAAAATGTAAAGCTTTTGTATATTGGAAACGATTTTAATTAACAATTATAATTACATAACAAATTATTATTATGATCATAATTATTATTATTATTAAATAATTCTTACGCAGAAATTACGCGAGCTATGGTTTTCTAACGTGTATTGGCCAAATTCATCTTGTGAGTAAATTACTTATAATAATTTATTTATGTCATTTTAAAGATTCTAGGTAATTAAATAATCTAGCTTAGATCCTGAGCAATATTAATAATAAGCGTCTATCTTTTTTAACAAAATGATTGAATCTTTACCTGAAAAATATCAATTCAAAACAAAAAAGGAGAAAACATTCTCAAATAGTAGCTTAGGGGCTAAAAGACCTAGATGGTATTTTTTCACAATTTTTAAAAACAATATTTAAAAAATCTTATTCTAGGCTAGAAGACAAAAAAATTCACATTTAAATTACTAATACATTTACCGGTTCAAAAAGCCTAACATCAGGAATAAAAAATAAGCAAAAATGGAATAGTTTGATTGTCAGTTAAAAAAATTAATTTTTTTACACAAAACATATTTTTAAACAAAATAGTTGAATTATGAAATAAAATTTTTTTTAAGCAAATAGTTGAATTTGTAACCAGGAGTGGAATATTTAAATTTTAAGAGAAAAAATGTATTGAATTTTAAAGGAAAAAGCTGAGCTTTTAACTAAAATGATAGATTTTCGGTCAAAAAAAAAAATATATAATGGCTCAACCAGAGAAAATTCTTATTTAAGATTAAAAATTGTTCCACATGTTTATTATAAACTTTGAAAATTTTGTGGAAATAACATTTTTTTTAAATTCCTAATTGATTATTGAAAATCTAAATGCTCGTAAAAAATCGCCTTTTTGGCTGAAATCAATTGTTTTTTACTTAAATTAAAAAAAATCTATTTAAATATCTAATATTATATTTTTCGTTAAGAATATATTTTTTGTCGTTAAAAATTCGCCTATTTTATGTAAAATTACTTCTCCTGATTCAAAATTCATCTCTTTGGTTCAAAATTTTCTTTGAATGGACGATCAAATATTACATTTTTTATTAAAAACTAATACTTTTAGTGGAAAGTTAAACTACTTATAGCTAAATTTTTTTCTGTTTAACATTAATGTTTTCAGGGAAAATTTAACTTTTTTTTGGTTGAAATTTCGACTCTTTAGTTAAACATTTCTCATTTTTAGTTAAAAATTCAATTATTTCGTTCAGAATTAACCTAAAGCGCCGAAAGTTGAATATATTTGATAAAAATTCATTTCTTCGGTCGACAATTTTAAATTTGGTTTAAAAATAGCTTTTTTTGTTCCAAATTAATTTGTTATGCTAAAACTATTCAATTTTTGGCTTAAAATTAGGATTTTTCAGTTATATTTTCCTCTTTGTTCAAGATTCATCTTTTTTTGTAAAAAATTAATGTTCTTGTTTGAAATTTAATCCTTTCTGGTTAACTATTCACACGATTAGACAAAATTTGTATTTCTATGATAAAATTAATCATCTTATTTAAAAAATGAGAATAAAAATTAAGTTCGTTGTTTGAAAATTGAAGTATTTTGTTAAAAAATAAATTTTTTCGTTTGATTAATTTTTTGAACTGTAAATTAAACTATTTAAGTTTTGGTTCAAAATTGATATTTTTTAGTTCAGGATTCAAATATTTCGTAGGAAATTGTTCTTTTTTTGTCGAAAATTCACGTATTTTGTTGAAAATTCATCTTTTTGGGTAAATTTGATTTTTTGTTCGCTTAACATTAATTTTTAATGCAACATTGAACTATTCCTATTTTGATTTAAAATTCAACTGTTTGATTAAAAATTGTTTTTAAATGAAAATTAAACTAGTTGACAATGCAACTACTGTGTTAAGATTGAACTTCTTCTCCAAAAATCAATTTTTTCAGTTTATAAATGAACTATTTCTTCTAAATTAGTTATTTGCAAATTAATTTTTTTAACTTAAAATAAAAATATTAAATTTTTGATTTAAAACTGATATTTACGTTGAAGATTTAAATATTTAGTTAAAAATGTATCTTTTTTCTTCAAATACACGTATCTTGTTGAACATTTCTTTTTTATAAAAAAATTATGCTTTGTTAAAAATGCATCTTTCTACTTCACCATTCAACTATTCGGTTGAATGTTGAACACCACTGTTAATAATCAATTTTTATTGGTTAAGGATTTATCATTGTAGTTAAAATGTCATCGCTTGGGTTAAAAATTAATCCATTTTCTTGAAAATGTTTTTTTTTGTGAAACATTAATTTTTATCTGAAAATTTAACTATTCCATTTTTGGTTGAAAATTCAACTATTTGGTTCATAATTTTTCTTTTTTATTTAAAAATTCAAATATTTCTTTGACAACTCAACTAATGGGTTGAAAGCTGAACTTTCTTGCTAAAAATTAATTTTGTTGGTTCAAAATTCAACTCTTTTGTTTAAACAGTTTAGAAAAATTACATTTCAAAAGTTACTGAAATTGTTTACAAAGAGAAATTTGTTACCATATCGCAACCAAAAAAAGTAACTACTTAAAAGAAACTGCTTTCGTCCAATCTCTGGTTTCTTTATTCAAGTACATTTTTGTAAGACAAGAAAATTTTTGTTTAATTAATAAAATGTAAAATCCTCCGTATTTATGTCAATATTTTCTTGATTTAATCCTAATTTATTTTCCATTTAGTAGTAGTATTAACCCCAAAAAAGTATCCAACACAAAAACCCAGGGTATCAAAACATTACAAACGCTTGACAATTACATTATCTAACAAATAAAAACTAGCCCTTCTTTAACTTTTTAACTTAAATTAATGCTTTGACATTTTGTGTTAAATTTTAGCCGTGTGAAAAAAAGTATAAAAAAGTAGGTAATAGTATGAAATTGCAAAACCTGATACTGATTCGACCTTGACCTACAGCAGCTTCCTATTGATCTTGAAATGAAGCAAAATTAGTCGGCACGAGTGGATCGCGATATTTGTCGTTTTGCTCGGTTGGAATTTCGACGAGGCATAATATACCTTCTTGTACTAAGAACCCACTTGGCGAGTCCATAGAAATCCTAAGTACCCACATATAAGCAGCAATAGCAACCGTCTATTTACTCGCCACTGGATCACTATATTTTCCAACACGACAAGAAGATTCTTCCCATCCTCCGGAGCCCTGGAAATCATCGGCAAATCGGACTTCATAAACCGAGGCCAAATGGAGAAGCCATCTTGTCTTTTTTTTCCACGTATGATGCTAACACCACTTTCACAGTAGTGGAGTATTCTATACCATTTATCTAAAAAGGGCATAGAAAAAATTGTTTAAACAATGGGTCTTGCTCTCGTGACTAAAAATTTTTTTAGCGACATGTTGGAGAACGAGAATCTGCTCAGTTCTGGTTTTAGGCGAATCTGATGATCAAACAAAAAACTAATATGAACATGAGTCCTTAGGTTGGGTCTCTAGAAAATAAATCAAGAAGCTTGCCAAAAGATGCCTGTACGACAATTTTAGGACTTGTATGCCCACTGAGAGTTTTTCGTTTTGTTTTTAGGTTCGCCCAAAAACAGAACAGAGTAGATCCTGTTCCTCCGATTTGCTGATGATTTCCCGGGGCTTTATGTAGACCATCCAACTATTTCTACAGCAGGCAGCTTCTTTCGTTAATTCTGATAAGCTGTCTCACACTCATTGTGGAAAAGTGGACTATGGAGAAGTCGAAGCGTGGGTTAAGATCAGGCAGCACACCTGGACAGTTGAACCAAGACCCAGTTCTTGCGCCCTGTTTACAATCCGGGAAAGCAAGAGATACCGGGGAATCCCGGTATGGTAGTTGCGAGTTTGCGACTTCGTACTTGGTGAGGACGAGATGTGGTTTGCAGGGCGAACGGTCACTGCACCGAGAGTTGGTAAGTTGGTACCACCTTGGTACCACCTTGGTACTGTCCAAGTTCCAAGAGGAGAGCACACTCCCTCTTTCCCTTCAGGATCCACTGACCACGCGACCCAGACCATCTTCGCGAACACGACAAGCTCGTGCTTAGCTTCGGAACCAAGTGTCCGTGAATTCCGTTGCAGAAAAACTCTCCAAAGAAAGACAGCGGTAGTCTGTCGTCGACTTAAAAATTTTCCTTGGAATAAAATTGCATCATTGGTTCACAGAAAAAACTGGGGGTTCGGAAATGTTGCGGTTCAAGTCAAAGTTAGCATCTGACGAGCAAAGAGCTGAAATGTAATAGAGATACAAACGATCATTAAAATATTTATAACCCAATTATATGTTTCCACATTATGATTAGTTTGATCGTAAGGATAACTTGATCTATGTATCATATAATTATGAACTAATACCCTAACAGGTGCAGAACTGCGTCCGCTTTCCATTAATGATGATGTACATGCATTTGAATAATATGAGTATGAATATTGTAACTCAGATTTTTTTTCATCTATGACATACGTTTAAAGTTTGCCTTGAAGTACAGAAGAAATCGCCAGTTATAATACCTTGAGTTACTTGTTTTCTTGAAAGCATTTTGCTCCAGTTCCCTTTCCATACTATTTACCTTCGCGTTGAAAAAGGGAGTATCTGAACAAGCCCCCATATTATCGATTATACCGTTCCTTCAGAGAAAGTTTAATTTCAGGGTATATCTCCACTCGCGGGTGCAGTCTTTTGCTTTAATTTGTGTTCTCTGAAAGAGAAATTCCAGGAATCCAGAAAGACAGACGTCAGGCTGGATTAATAAGTAGATAAAAATAGATAATTTTAGAAAAACAAAAGATAGCCTTAAATAGATAAGATGTTGAGAGTAATAGGTGTTAATCTAATTTACCAAAGAGATCGAGAAAGATAGATTTGTATAGAAAGGAAATACGGGCTGGGATCGGAAAGAGAGGATTGAAAGAAATAAGAGTAAATTGGATTTCTAAAGAGATGGGAAAAGGTGCCGGTGAATAGACCAATGATAGAAAGAGATAGAGACTATATTATAGATTTAGATTTCTAGAATTATGTTTATAGATCTATATTTCTAGAATTATGTTTCTGAGTTATGTTTATAGAGATATGTTTCTAGATATTTCTGGATTCTATATTTTATAAACGAGAGATATAAAGAGGTAAAGGTTTTTAGAAAAGAGGTAGACTAGGATATAAAAGATAGGAGTGAAAAAGATAGACGTTGCTCTTGAATAAAAAACACAGCATTGGATAGTGAAGGAATAGGCTAGGATAAGAATGAGAAGATTGAATGAAAAAGAAGTAAACGTGGATTATTAAATAGATAGAAAACGATGCCGGTAGATAGACCAATGATAGAAACAGATAGAAAATATGTTTTAGATTTATATTTCTAGAATTATGTTTCTGGAGTTATGTTTCTAGAAATTTCTGAAGTCAATATTTTATAGACGAGAGACAGAAGCAGGTTAAGGTTTGTAGAAAAGAGGTATGCTAGAATACAAAAAGGAGGAGTGAAAATGATAGACTTGAATCTTAAATAAAATAAACGTAGCAGTGGAGGGATAGGATAAGATAGGAAAGATAGGATTGAAAGAAATAGGATTAAATGTAGATTTCTGAAGAGATAGAAAAAGATGCCGGTGGCTAGTTCAATTATAGAAAGAGATAAAGACTATATTTTAGATTTAGATTTCTAGAGTTATGTTTCTAGATTTATGTTTCCGGAGTTATGTTTCTAGATATTTCCAGAGTCTATATTTTATAGGCAAGGGATAGAAGGAGGTAAAGTTTTGTAGAAAAGAGCTAGTCTAGGATACAAAAGAGTGGAGTGAAAAATATAGGCGTGATTCTTGAAAAGAAACACATATAGGTGGATAGTGAAGAAATAGACTGGAATAGGAATTGAAAGGAATAGGAGTAAATGTGGATTGCTAAAGAGAGAGATTGCCGGTGCATAGACTAATGTTAGCAACACGTAGAGACTATATTATAGATTTCTAGAGTTATGTTTCTAGAATTATGTTTCTAGAGTTACGTTTCTAGATAATTCTAGAGTCTATATTTTATAGACGAGAGATGGAAGGAGGTAAAAGTTTGTGAAAAAGAGGTAAGCTAGGATGCAAGAGAGAAGTGGATGAAAGTGGATAGTAGAGGAATAGGCTGGAATAGAAAAGAGAGAATTGAAAAAATAGGAGTAAATGTGGAGTGCTAAAGAGTTAGAACAAAAAGCCGATGGTTACGAAAAAGGTAGCAAGAGATAGAGATTATATTTTAAAATTAGATTTTGAGACTTATCTTTCTAGAGTTATGTTTCTAGATACTTCTAGAGTCAGTATTATATAGACGAGAGATAGGAGGTAAAGGTGTGTAGAAAAGAGGTAGGCTAGAATACAAAAGAGAGGAGTTAAAAAGATGGATTTGAATCTTTAATAAAAAAACATAGCAGTGGAGGAATAGTCTGGAATAGGAAAGAGATAAATGAAAGAAATAGGAGTTGATGTGGATTTCTAAAGAGATAGAAAAATATGCCGGAAAATAGACCAATGACTGATTTATGACAATGAGTTATGTTTCTAGAATTATGTTTCTAGAGTTATGTATCTAGATATTTCTAGAATCTATATTTTATCTACAAGAGATAGAAGGAGGTAAAAGTTTGTGAAAAAGAGGTAGGACAGAAAAGGTAGAGGTCGGATAGTAGATAGTAGAGAAATAGTCTAGCCTAGAAAATAGGGGATTAAAAAAGATACAGGAAAATAGGCAATGGATATGCTGGCACACATTTTCCTCATTTCTCTCTATCTTAGGGATAGAAAATAAAACAAGGGAGAGAAATAGGAAGTAGTGAAAATATAGGTTTCCGAACAGCGGAAGGAAAATCGATGTTATCGCGTGTCCGGAATATAACGGGATTCCAAGTGACGAAGCTAACCCAAAGGGAAAGGGAGGAAGACGAAGAATCGAGCATGACAAAGAAAAAGTCGCTTCCTAGTTCGTCGTAATCGGGCTTCACGTTGTGCAACAAAAAAAATAGAAAACAGTAAAAGAGGGTTGAACACAGAGGGAAGAAAGAATCGCAGCTTAAGGGTATATACTACTTACCTGGTCGAGATAGCGATGGTGTTGTACACGCGCTCCGCCGGCCAAGTCTGAATCAGTTCAGTCCGCGGAGAACGCTCCACGGTGGAGGACGTGAAAAAGAGAGATCTATCTTCTTGGTCTCTTCTTCCTACCGGCTTCATTTGCTCTTCCTTCCTCAATCCAAATGCACTTTGATAAAAACACTGCATCAAGTTTGATTCCAAATAAGATAGGTCTTCAGTGTGCAAACAAAACCTGGAATGCAGTTTAACAAGTGTGATAAATGTGGATGCTGCTCAGTGTGACAGAATTTAACAAGGCTACTCTTCTAGTAGAAGATGCAACCATGTTTTGGAAAACCACGTGGAAGAGCGAATCAGTGTAGTGTGTAGGAGTGTGTGGGTGAAACCGAGATGGATTGCCAATCGGATTGACAAAGATCGTTGATCTTCCTTTCGATCCATCCGCATTCTTTTACCCGGAAAGGGACGGTGGGTTAATCAAGGTTTGAAGTTGAGGTGTTCTTCATGACTGTGCGCGAAATCAGCTCAAAGCAAGAGTGTGCCGAAATAGTGTTGCAGTGACCTTGGCCGACGGAGGAATTCTCGCATGATCTTTGCGGGGAGAGGATGGTGTGCAATTTTTTGAGAAGCAGCGAAAAGAGGTGAACGATCTTTGGTGTTCTCCATGCACCAGAGGTGACGGCAAGATGAACGGTCACGGCTCCCTCCAGGAGGTATTCACTGCTTCTTCCTCAGCATTTCTTTTTTTTTTCGCCAAGACCTTGCAATTTCAAGGAGGTTTGTTTAGACTTTAGATGGCGGAACAAGATAAGACGGACGATTAGATTATGTGCTCGTACGAGTACGGTGTCGTTTGAATGCTTTTTGTACGTTCAGTGGACTGAACAACGTGGTTTATAACGTTTATGATTTTGGATTTTAAAGAACTGATCATTTCTGAACCATCATTTAATAATTATTTAAACAAAGCGTATCTTTAAAAAGTTATTTTAAGATCGACATGAAATTTACTTTCTTATGAGCCATTTTGTGTACCAAAATTAGAACACAAAAAGCTTACGAATCAAAATTAGATTTTCAACTAACTTCTTTCCATCTCATTAGAAATATTTATATAGCAACAAAAAAAAGGGAGAAAAAGGAGAGATTCAACAGAAACCACTCTTTTAACGTTTCTTTATTCTTTTATTTTATACTACTATGGACCAACATGATTCGAAGACGATTTCGATTTTGTCATCGGAGATTATTTATAGAAAAAACTACTTTGATCAAAAATAGAAATAATAGTATAAATAATCATATTAATATTTATAGATTACTGTAAATTTTTGGTAGAAAACTGGCAATTTTGAGATGGAACAGGAAATTTTTTGAAGCAATATTAACTATGATAATCTAAGCCTTCATTCATTCATTAGCATACGTAAGTTTGATATGTTATAACATTGTCTTCAACATCAGGTTCTTCTTCTTGCATTTAAATTCCTTACCATTAACTTTCAAGTTATTTATTTTGCACTTTAAATTAAAATGACTGAATTTTAAAAAGCTAAAGTAAAAATACTTCAATTTGAAAGGAAGTCTGGAATGGTTTAATTTTTAACGCTTCAAGTTTGAATTCATTCATTCTTAAAGCTTCTAATTCAAAATCATAAAACTTTCAAAGTTTTTAAAATAATTATACAGTGACGGTTTGAAATTTCAAATTCCTCTCTTTTAATTTTTTTAGGACTTGTTCATGGATTGGAAAGGTTATGAAAAGTCTTGTGGAAACTGTAGTTGAAAGAAAGTTCTTATCAGTATTAACAGAGTTATAAATCATTATAATATATGGTAGTTGAGAAATAATGCTTAGATACTTGTACATTAAAAAGCTTCTAATTTTTTATTATTTATTATGAAAATTCTTATTTATTTATGAATTAGAAATTCTTTAATGTTAATTTTAAATCATGATAAAAAACTTCTGGCGCGTGCATTGACTGATTTTAAAGCCTTTTTGAATTAGGAATAATTTAATTGATTAATTTTATATTTAACATACAAAGCGATATAATTATTTTACTCTTTAGACATAACATTTATATTGTTTATAAATAATTTTAGTAAACAAATAAGAAAATTTCTTAATTTTTTCGCAGAGAAAACTCTTTCCTCTCTAATCTGTTTCGAAGTAGGTGAACGGACTAACTAAAATAGAAAATATTATTAGCACGCAACGTTTGTCTTTGTTATAAATAATTTTTGTTAAGAAATATAAAATCTTAATTTGTTTTTTGCGGAAACTTTTTTTTTCATCTTACATCTGTCAAAATTGTTCCACAGATTTGTTAGATTCTAATCAATTGATGATGCTGCAAACATGTACAATTTTTTGAATGAAAGAAAATTACTTTGAAATGAAATAATAAAATTTTAGTATCAAATTTTAAAATTTCAAATTAATTTATTTAATTTACCCAAAAAAATATTTATTTTCAATTCAAAAGGAGGAATTTTCCACAAAACAGTTGAATTTTCGAAAAAATATGACTTTTTAAGAAAATAGTTCAATTTTCAATAGAATAATTAAACTTTGAACCATACAGTTCAATTTGCATTTAAATTTTTGAAATTCCAATCTACAAAGATGAATTTTCAACCAAATTGTCGAATTTTCAATCTACAAAGATAAATTTGCAACCAAATTGTCGAATTTTTAAGGAAAATAGTTTGAAATTTAACAAAAAACCGTGGCATTGTCAACCGCGTATTAGAATTCTTTAAGAACAGGTAAATTTTCAACCAAAATAAATTTGTAATCAAATAGGACCAATTTTATTTCCAAATAGACGAATTTTAAACCAAAATTAGAATCTTTAACCGAAAAGACGAATTTTCTGTAATAAATTTAATTTTGTCTTAAAAAAAAAGAATTTTCAATTAAGTAATTTAATTTAAATCTGAAGAAGTTATATTTTCAGTTTAAAAAAATCAATTTTCTAGTAACAAAAGAATTTTTAACAAAATTTCTAATCGAAAAATAAATTTTTTAACCAAACCAATGAATTTTCAACAAATAAACTTTTTCAGCAAAAATAAAAATAGTTTCATGCAAATTGTTGAACTTTCAAGACAAAGACGAATCTTAGGTGAAAAAATTGAATTTTTTAACACTAACAAATATTTGTTTTCATCAAAATAATTAAATTTTTAACCAAAGAGAAGAACCACCACAGAAATACATTATTAAAAAAGTGCTTCTTTTCTTAATAAAAAGTAATTGCATTTTTAGCTTAAAAATTAAAAATTTCAACAAATTTGTTAACTAAAGAGATAAATTTTCAACGAATAATGTAACATTTTTAATCTGGAATCGTTTATAAACGGAACAGAACAATTTTTAATTATAATAATAAAAAAATATAAAAATTAATACAAACAAATCTTTAAAATTGTATTTTTAAATAAACCAAAAAAAAATTAATAAATTCCCAAGATATAAGAACAAATGTCTAAGCATGTCTGCGTCGAGTGTCATTTGGCGATCAGCACTGTCAGACAGCCTCCTGGCTCTTTAAGGCCCTTTATCAGAATGTGTAATCGGTTCTGAATTATGAAGCCGCACGGTTAAATTTTTTTGTCTAATTTTTTGTATACGTCATCTATATAATCATATCTCGAAGCGCACAGAGCCGGTTTTCAGATAAAATATTTATATTTTGTTTAATAATCAAAAAGGAAATAACATTAGCAGTGATGCTGAGTGCCAGCTGTCTATACATTTTTGTGGCGTCACTGCTATTGCTCTCACGTTTTTTCGATTGTTTAACAAAACGTAAACATTTTATCGAAAAACTGGCTTTGTGCGCTTTGAGGTATGAGTATCTAGATGACATATGCAAAAAATGAGATAAAAACATTCAAGCGTGCGGCTTCAAAATTCAGAACCGGCTACGCATTCTGATTAAGGGCCTTAAGCGACTGAGGCTCGACGCAGACACGCTTGAAAATTTTTTATCGTATCTCGAGAACCCGCCAAGATTTTTAAAATTTTCATTAGCCTAATTTAAAAATAAGACCTTAAATAATGTTAAGCTACCATTTTTTTCTTTTTTTTTTACATTTTCCCTAGTTCATGCTACAATTTGAAGTCAAGGTACAAAATTCGAGAAGTTCTTGCACTTTTTTTCAAACTTTTAACGTGGTATAATTCTCTTCGAAATATAAAAAAAATCTCTATTAGTAGTCCTTTGGCGCGGAATTTAATTTTCGTCACTGTTTTTTTTTTTTTTTTTTTTTTAATTTTTTGCCCCTTTTTTGAACGAGTATTCACTTTTGAACGTCATCAAAGATTTGTAATATTACTCGCGGTGGTCGTACCGATAATTTATCTTGCATAATACTTAAAAATTAGACCGTTTTTGAAAAATGTATCTCACATTGGCAATGTACACCATTAAAAGTAACTTTTGCCATTACTCAAGACTCTGGCAGAGATATTTCACTTGCAAATGCATTTTCATTTCTTTGCGTTAAAACAAATTGCACGTACAGAAGGCATTAACGGTTCTGTAAATTTAGATTTATTTCGTGGTCTGAAAGCGTAATTACATTACTTTAAAAAAGCCGCTTTTAGTTTTATATTTTCTCTGCTTTCTCGAATTCCTGTTACAATTCAGGATAACGCGTGATTGATCGAATCGAAAATTTTGACTCTGAGCCAAATTAAATTTGCATTCTGCGAGAAAAAATCTGACACACGTACTTTGTTGAAAGTATTGCTTCTTAAATGCAAAGTACAAAGTAAATGTTACTAGGCCAGAAATATGGATAGTAATTTACATTAAAGGTCCTATCGAGGAAAGTTTTTTATAGCCGAGTTTGATATTTCCTGGAGCTCATTAACCTCTTTCGTATAGGGCAAACAGTTTACAAGTAGTAGTACACAAATTTTTTTAAACGGAGGAAATGTGGTGATTTTTAACAAAATAGGGGAATAAGAGGGGAATGAAATTTTTGGAATAAAATTTATGTGTATAGGTATCTTATTATATCTAGTGAACTTTTAGCTAAAAAAGATGAATTTTAAATCGAAAAGGATAAATTAAAAAAAAACAGTTAAATTTTCGATAAAAAAAAGGGAAATGTGATGTTTTTTCACAACCTAGAGAAATAAAATGGGAATGAAATTTGTTGAAAAAATGCATGTAAATAGGTATCATATTACATCTATTCAATTATAAGCCAAGAGATGAACTTCCAGTCTGAGAGGACAAATTATTAACAAAAAAGTGAAATTTTCTTCGAAACCATGGGAAATATGATTATTTTGAACAAAAATATGGGAATAATAGGGAGATAAAATCTTGTAAATAAAATCACGTTAATAGGTATCATATTATATCTTGTGAGAAAAAGCCAAGTGAACAATTTCACATCCCAAAAATTCGAATTTTTAACAAAACAGTTGCATTCTTAACCAAAAAAAAAAAAAGAATTTAACAAAATAGTTCAGTTTTCAACCACACAATTAATCTTCTAACGAAGTAGATGCATTTGAAAAGAAGCTGAATTTTTAACTTAGAAAGATAAATTTTAAACCAAGAAGATTAATTTTCTACCAAAATCTTTAAATTTTCAACCAGAAAGATGAATCTAGAACCAATAAGATCAATATTCGGCCAAAAACCGAATTTTGCAGATAGATGTTGAATTTTCAAGCCAAATATAAATTTTCAAGAAAAAAGTTAATTTTCTATCAAACAGTTATTTTTTAATACATTGTTTAATTTTTAAACAAATAGAGGGAGTTTTATTTTTCAACCCAAAAAATATTAATTTTAAACGAAGGAAGTAATTTATATAAAGTAATATAAATTACTTGAAGGAAGTAATTTTAATAAAAAATTAATTTTGTTACCAAGCAATTCTTTAAAAAAAACTGTTTTTTTTTTGACAAAAAATAGTAATTCTTAGCGAAACTAGTAATAGCTTATATTTCCACCAAAAAGGATTTTAATTTTAAATAAAAAAGGATTGCATTAGATAAAAAAGATGATTCTTTACAAAAAATAATTTAAATTCTTAACCAAAACAGATTATTTGTCAATTAAACAGTTAAATTTAAACCAAAAGGATACATTTTTAATCAAAAAGATTTTTATAGGATTTTTAATTAAAAAGTTTAATTTTCTATGGAATAGTTGAATTTTTAAATTAATGTTTAAATTTAAAAATAGATAGTTTAACGGTGAACCAAACAGATAAGTTTTCTATCAAAATAATTGAATTTTTAGCAAAAATATGAATCTACAAAAATGAAGTTAATTTTTAATCAAATAGTTGAATTTTCTACCAAATTTTTGCATTTGGAATAAAAAAAGACAAGTTTTCTACAGAGCAGTTGAATTTTTGAACTGAAAATATGAAATTCCATCAAAAAAGGGAAATTACAACTAAATAATTGAATTTCAATGAAAATTATTAATTTCCAACAGAAAAAAATGAATTTTTCTGCAAGAAGTTCAGCTTGAACAGAAACAGTTTATGTTTTATTCAAACAGATTAATTTTCAACTGAACAGTTATACTTTCAACTAAAAAGATGAGTTTCCCACCAAAGAAGATGGATTTTCAACAAAATATATTAATTTTTAACTAAATAGTAGAATTTTCAAATAAAAAATATCAATTTTTAATTTAAAATATTAATTTTTAATCAAAAATGGAATTGTTCAATTTTTATTAAAAAAATGAATCCTTAACCAAAAAGAAACAATTAAAAAATTTTCAACAAAGTGGTTCAATTTTGAACTAAAGAGATAAATTTTAAGTATTATGATAAGTCTCGATAAAAAATTTCAACAAAAGGGTTCAGGAATCAACCAAATAGTTAACAATTCAACGAAAAAATTATTTCTATACCAACAAGATTATTTTTCTACCAGAAAAGACGAATTTTTAACTAAATATATTAATATCCAACTGAAAATAATAAATTTTCAACTAATTATTGTAATTTGTAAGTAAAAAATATATCATTTAAACCTAGAAGTGGAACAGTTCAATTTTTAGTTTATAAAAATTATTTAAAAAAATGTTTTTAACAAAGCAGTTCAACTTCTATCAAGTTGCTGAAGGTTTGTAAAAAAGATGACTCTCTACCAAAATAGTTACATTTTCAATAAAATAATTACATTCTATATCTAATTGTAGAATGTTTTTAAATAAAATAGGTATCATTTTACATCAAGTACACTATAAACCATGGGATACATTTTAAATCCAAAAGGACGAATTTTTAACAAGACGGTTACATTTTCGATCAAAATAGAGGTTATACGGTCATTTTAAACAAAAATAGGGTAATTATGGGCGGATACAATCATTTAAATAAAAATAGTCTAAATAGGTATCATATTACGTCTAGTGAGCATTACAAAAATAGGGACATAAAATGTTGTAAATAAAATTAATAAAACTAGGTATCATATTACACGTAGTGAACTATGAGTCAATGGATACATTTTTATAGGGGAATACAATTTTGTAAATAAATTAAATCCCGAACTAAAATTATATTAAATATTAGACTTTTCAATCCAAAGATGTTCTATCGGATTCTGTTGACTCAGTTCGCATTTGAGCGAAATATTGATAATAAGGGGAGGGGGAACTAATTCTTTAAAAAGGGGAGAAAATTCCCTTTCCCCTCAAAATAGCAACCTTAAATTATGGACGGGACCTTACTGCAGGTCGACGCCTCTATTCAATACCGCTCCAAGTCGGATTTAGGCAGTGTACAGCGACATGTCTCATTTGGGCGGTGTACAGATCTTCGTCAATTTTAATCGCTGTACCGTTCCGAGTCCTGTGCATAAGCATAGGACTTGGAGCGGTACATCGATTAAAAATGACGGAGAGCTGTACACCGCCCAAATGCGACGGAGAGATGTGCACCGCCCAAATGCAGCATGACGCTGTACATCACCTAAATGCAACATGGAGCTGTACACCGCCTAAATGTGACCCGGAGCAGTTTTGAATAGAAGCGTTGGAATGTTTTCTTCTTTTCTCTTGAAAAAACAATTTCTCTCCCTCCATTCCAAGACTCTATTTTTACAGGTTTATTTTTAAAAAGATAAAACGGATGGCCCCGGATGTATGAATTCGAAAGTGTTTAGCTAAAGTTGAAGTTAGCTTTGAGTTCCCACATTATTTGCAATATCTCAGAAGTACAAATAAATCGTTAGCCATGTTTTCGAACCCCACCGGAAGTCGATTAGTGCAAATTCTTCATGATAACTTGGACTTTGCTTGAACTTTTCAGTTTTCTCTGCTGAAAATTACCACTTAGTTGGAGATGCATTGCATTTTAAGGGAATACTTTGTCAGTTAAAAATTAAATAAAAATATATAAATAATATTAATAAAAAAATTTGTCCATTAATTTAAGAAACTCTAAATATAGAAGTTGTATAAGAAAATAAATTTTCAAGAGCTAAATAATTCTGATTTATTGCGAATAAAATAAAATTCATAATTTTAGAATTAAATAAATGTGTAAACTAAATGCACTCACTTAACCTCTGTTTTTTTAAATAATGAGAAGTTGTAACTTTATTAGCCGATAAAACCAAAAAAGATGCGTAGGGCGACACACTTCATATTTTAAAAATATAAAAAATTAAGTGCAATGTTTATTAAAAATTTTATTATTTAATCATAAATAATTTTAATTGTAATTTTTTGTTGAAAGCTCAACTTTTTGGTTGGAAACTCACATTTTTAATTTGAAAATTCACCTATGTTGGTAGAAACTTATCATTTTTGGTTAAAAATGCGACTCTTTAGTTGATGATATTTGTATTTTTTAGTAGACAATCATCTGGTCGAAAATTATTATTATTGATTGAAAAATCTCTTTTAATTGAAAATTAAATTCTTGTTGAAAATTCATTAATTGAACAAAAACTTTAACTTCCTTGTTGAAAATTCTTTTTTCTTTCATTGAAGATTCATAATTTTAGCTAAATATTCAACTAATTTTTTGAAAATTCGTCTCTTTGGTTTTGAAATTAATATTCTTTGATAGAAATTTGACAATTTTTGTTGTTCCAAAATACATTTTTAAACTGAAATTAAAAATTAATCCATTTTTAGTGGAAAATTGATATTTTTTGTTTAAAAATTCAACTATTTGTTTTGCACATAATGTTGTTTTTTTAAATTTAGATTTCGGTTTGAAAATTTGTTTCCTTTCTTGGCTAAAAGTTCACTTCTTTTGGTAAAAACTTGATCTTTTGCTTGAAATGTTTTATATTATTTTAAATTTTATACTATTTTATTTGAAAATTTGGTTGAGTTCTTATTGTTTTTTAATTCATACCTTCGTTTTGAAAATCCAATTGTTTTATAAAAAATTTGTTTTTCTAGCTTGAAAATCCACTCAAATTATTGAAATTTCGTTTTTGAAAATGAAACTATTGAATTAAAGTTAATCTATTTGGTTTGAGGATTTATGTATTTTGTCAAAAATTCGCCTTTTTTTTCTAGAAAATTTAATTTTCTTGGTTTAAAATTATCGCTTTATTAAAAATTCAACTTATTTTTTGAACATTCAACTGTTTTATAGCGAACTGGTATTTTTGGTTTGAAAATCCAAAAATTTGGTTGAAATGAAAAGAATTGCATTTTTGTGTTGAAACTGTATTTATTTTTTGGTCTTTTAAAATTTGTTTTGAATAGGACTTAATTTATTTCGTTAAAAATTTTTCTTTTTGTCTGGAAAATTCAATTTTCTTAATTGAAAATTAATCGCTTCGGTGAAAATTAATCTCTATGTTTAAAATTCAACTATTTTTTGAAAATGTTCGTTCTTTCTTAACTGAAAAATCTTTCTTCGTTAAAAATTCAATTGCTTGGCTAAAAGTTGATGGAAAATTTATTTTCTTTCTTGGCTGAAAGTTCACTTTTTTTGGTAGAAAATTGATCTTTTGGTGTGAATGTTTGCTATTATTTTAAATTTAACAATATTTTATTCTATAATTTGTTTTAATTCTTTTTTTTTTGAAAATTCATGCTTTCGTACAAAAATCCAATTATTTCATAGACAATTTGTCTTTTTGGCTTGGAAATCCAAAAATTTGGTTGAAATTATTTTTTCTTATTGATTGAAAAACATTTTTTGATAAAAACAAAAATATTGTTTTTTTTTTTTTCTAAAAAAAATTAATTTTATGGTCTTTTTTAAACCTTTTTTTGATAAAACTTTTTTTCTTTCGTTCAAGAT
>NC_046658.1:130658491-130677215 GCF_010883055.1 Belonocnema kinseyi | reverse complement strand
TCACTTTTTTTGGTAGAAAATTGATCTTTTGGTGTGAATGTTTGCTATTATTTTAAATTTAACAATATTTTATTCTATAATTTGTTTTAATTCTTTTTTTTTGAAAATTCATGCTTTCGTACAAAAATCCAATTATTTCATAGACAATTTGTCTTTTTGGCTTGGAAATCCAAAAATTTGGTTGAAATTCTTTTTTCTTATTGATTGAAAAACATTTTTTGATAAAAACAAAAATATTGTTTTTTTTCTAAAAAAAAATTAATTTTATGGTCTTTTTTAAACCTTTTTTTGATAAACCTTTTTTTCTTTCTTTCAAGATTCGTCTTTTTGGCTAGAAAATTGCATTTTCTTAGTTGAAAATTTATATTTTTGTTGAAAATATCACTATTTTGTTGAAATGTTCGTTCTTTCTTAACTGAAAAATCTTTCTTCGTTAAAAATTCAATTGCTTGGCTAAAAATTGTTGGAAAATTTATTTTCTTTCTTGGCTGAAAGTTCACTTTTTTTGGTAGAAAATTGATCTTTTGGTGTGAATGTTTGCTATTATTTTAAATTTAACAATATTTTATTCTATAATTTGTTTTAATTCTTTTTTTTTTGAAAATTCATGCTTTCGTACAAAAATCCAATTATTTCATAGACAATTTGTCTTTTTGGCTTGGAAATCCAAAAATTTGGTTGATATTCTTTTTTCTTATTGATTGAAAAACATTTTTTGATAAAAACAAAAATATTGTATTTTTTTCTAAAAATAAATTAATTTTATGGTCTTTTTTAAACCTTTTTTTGATAAAACTTTTTTTCTTTCGTTCAAGATTCGTCTTTTTGGCTAGAAAATTGCATTTTCTTAGTTTAAAATTTATCTCTTTGTTGAAAATATCACTATTTTGTTGAAATGTTTGTTCTTTCTTAACTGAAAATCTTTCTTGGTTTAAAATTTAACTACTTGACTAAACTTCTAAACTTGAACCACTTTGCTAAGAATTCTTTTTTATTTGTCTTTGAGATTTTTCTTTCATGATTGCAAATTTTGTCGTTGAAAATGTATCATTTGGTTTGTAAATTTTATTATTTTCTTAAAAACTAATTTTGTTTTTTGTTTAAAAAATTATTTTTTGAATCCTGAAATTAAAGTATTTTAAGCCTGGATGAAAAAGAGAATTAGGGCAGACACTTGGCTCACATCCGCTCATTTCCGATTGGTAAAACATAAACCTTGCTCAATGAAGGAAAGAAGAACCCATCGTTTTTGTCGAGTTAACCTCGGATTGCTAGCTATAATGTTTTATGACCTTGACTCTGGCGAATCTGTTCATACAGACTGCTCGTAAGAACCTCGTAAACAACTTGCATAAAACTGATTTGACTCGCTTAAATTTTTAGCTACGAATGCAAACGTCATCTCCTATTTTTATTCTTCTTCTTTCTATTCGATGAATTAAACAATAATCTCGAAATTTGCTTCACACAAACGTGCAAAAGAGAGTCAAAAGGCCTGATGGAACTTGTTTGATGAAAAGATTTAAATTTCATCTACCTTCTTGGAAGTGTTAAAATGTCTGATAAACAGTTCTTTTATGATCCTTTAGTTAAAGAAATTTATAAAAACAGCTGCCGCGCTAAAAAAAAAGGGTTTCGTAGAAACACTCTCCTTACTGCCCCTAATCTACTTCCGCTACATGACTCATGTTTTGTCTGAGCAACGATTTACTTCTTATGGAGATGCCAAAAAATGGGTCAATTCGTGGACAGCTTCAAAAGACGAGTAGTTTTTTAGACGAGATACCTGTATGCTACCAGAAAGATGGAAGAAAGTAGTGGCCAGCGATAGACCATACTCTAAATGATCAACTGGTCACCACTTTTTACAATAAACCCGCAAATAAAAAAAAATCCCTCAAAATTAATGCACGCTCCCAAAATTTCCTAGCCTTCACTCCTTACCTTCTACTCATATTCATTTCCTATAATTTGCCTTCGCTTTCATCACGTCCCTTCCCACTATTTCCTCAACTTCACCTAATTCTTCTGATTTTATTTCTCCTCACTTGCCCTAATTTACCTTCACTTACTTCTTCTTACTTCCTTTCCTTATTTTATATCATTGTCCCTACTTATTTTCCTCTCATTTTCCTCACTTCGTCTTATCCTGACTTACTCTACACTCTTTCCCCTACTCATTTTCCTGACTTTCTCTTCTCTCATTTTCCCAACTTTCTCTTCTCTCATTTTCCTTAATTTTCCTTATCCTAACTTCACGTACTTTGCATCCCCTATTTCCCTTTCGCAGCTTTCACTACTCATCCGCCACTGATCTTTATTTATAATCGTTTCGTATCCCTCCTCTCATTTATATTTACTTCCACTACTTCGTCTCTCCTTATTTTCCTTATCTCACCTACTTTCTCTTCTATTATTTCTCCTCTCTTATCTTACTGTCCGTCCACTTGTCTCTCCTAACTTCCCCTCCCCAAATTTTCCTCATTTCCAATAATTTCTCTCCCCTCATTTTTACCTGGAATAATTTCACATCACTTTCCCTCATTCGGCTTTTCTGATTTTCTATCATTTCCTGTACTCAGTTTTCCTTGATTTCCCTTATTTTCCCTTATCCTTACTTATTCTATGTCCATTTCCCTACTCATACCTAGTTTAATTTACAATTATTTAATAATCCCCCCTCCCAGTATCCCAAATTTCTCCTTATTTCCAATGCTTTCCCTTCCTTCATTTACGCTACTTTTCATAGCTACATGACCGATTACTTCTCCTGTTTCTCCTACCCTAATTTTTTCTTATTTCTCTGACTTCTCCCATTTCCCCTTTTCTCATTTTCTTTACTTTCCCCTATCCTTGTTTCTTTAGCCTTGTGACTTCGAAATGGTAAAATTAACAATGTTTCCTTTTTAAATTTTAATATATAAAATCGGGAAAACAAAGAAGTCAGGGATTTTTAAAAAATTTTTCCAAAGGTCAGGGAATTTTTGTAAAATTTTATGTTAAAAATCTTACACAATTAGAATTCCGTTGTTTGAATATTATTGTTAAAAAAATGAAAAATAGACCAGGGGGAAAGAAGATTTTATTTACTTGTTTTTGTTCAGTTTTTCCGCATGCGAATCATATTTTTCCTTACAAATGTTATTATTTTATCGCAAATTCATCAACTTTGTAACAAAGTCATGCTTATCATTCTGGTGTTGAAAATTAAAGTGAAACCTTTGTTATTTAAATTTTTTTAAATCGATCTTTTTAGTTAAAAAATTCATATATTTTAGTGCAAATTTCATACTTTTTGGATAAAAATGCAACTATTTGGTAGAAAATTCGTCTTTTTGGTTGAATTTAACGGTTATTGATTAAAAATAAAAATATTTCTTGGTTAAAATTTCTACTATTACATTATTTTGTGTCCAAATACAAATTTCTTGGTGGAAAATTATTTTTTAAACAGAAAATTCTAGTGGATTATTTATTTAATGTATTTAGAAGTTCGCCTCTTTTGTTGAAAGTTGAACTATTTTTTTTAATTGATCTTTTTTAATTGAAAATTCTACTACTTAGAAAAAAATTGAATTACTTTGTCAAAATATTTTTCATTGGTTGATAGTTTGTTACTTTAAATGAAAATTTAACTAGTTTCTTAAAAACTCGTTTTAAAAAATCTTTAAATAATTTGTTTCACAGAAAACTTTTTTTTTTAAATTCGATGTTTTAATTGTAAATTGCCTTTTTCGTTGAGAATTCATTTTTGTTCGTTGAAAATTAAATTATTTGGTTGAACTTTGAACTAGTTTGTTCAAAATTATTTTTTTTTTGTATTATCAACTGTTACATTTTTCTGTAGAATTCAAATCTTTGTTGATAAAAATGAACTTTTCACTTTGAAAATTCTACTGTATTCTAAAAAACTCGTATTTTTGGTTTTAAAATTAAACTTTTCACTTAAAAATGCAACTATTTTTTGTCAGATAATTCTATTTATTTATTAAAAATTACATATTTTCGTTGAACATTTAAATATTGTCTCTCCTAAAAAATTTAATTGTTTGTTTAAAAATGCACCTGTTCCTGGTTGAAGTTAATTATTTTTTGTATGAAAATGCAACTCAGTTAAAAATTTCGTTAAAAATGTAACTATTTTATACAAAGTCTTATTATTTATGTTAAAAAGTCATCTTTCAGGGTAGAAAAGTAATCTTTTCTGGTTAAATTAATCAATTTTAAATTTCTTAATTTTATTCTGAGGTTTTATTGATAGATAGCATAAAAATGGTAAAATCACATAATTGTAACCCATTTTAGTTACAAGATTTCTGGAAATAAAAAAAGCTATAACATTGTAGAGAAAAAATATACAGAAATAAAAATCATTTAATAATTTTTATAAAGCCAGGAAATTACTGGGAATTGTATGAGAGCTGGAAAAATCGGGAAATGACCAAGAATTTATTTTTTGACTGGGAATTTTAGAAAATTTAGAAAAAAAAATTCTTCTAACTTTGTTTTCAACCGGTTTTAAAAAATAATTAGTTAAATTTTAATGTTTTTCATTCATGATATCATTCAGTTTAGAATGCGTAATTCGAAAATCCTTCATTTTAAAAATTTTCCATTTTAGATTTTCCACTGTACATTTGAATGAAACGATTTTTAAAATGCTTGAAAATTCGAAGCGTTTAAAATCGAAGATTCTTGATAACATTTCTAGTTGGTAAATTGTGAATCTAATTTAATTAATGATTTTTAAATTGAATTGTGCTTGAGATTTAAAAAATAAATAATAATTGATTGTCTGAAATTATTTTAACGTTCAAAATGAAACTGTTTTAATTGGAAAGTTTTAAACAAATGTAGGCGCGCCATTGAAACTTTATAAACTATTAAACAAATTTTAAATAACTTCAAAATATTATATTTATAATTAAAGGCAATTTTTCCAAAAAGAATTCTTATTGGAACAGGGAATTTTACAAAAAATTCTAATTTTTAGTTGAAACGTAACATTTTCGAGAAGTATTAAAATATCCGATTTGAACGAGGAATTTTTTATTTTTAACCAATTCTGAGTTGGAACTGGAATTTCTCGAGGAGAATAACAATTCCCAATGGAAAACTAAATTTTACCAAAAAAATTATTGTTCTGCGTAGAAACGAGGTATTTTCGAAAAAATTTTAATTATGAATTGGATCGGGGAGTTTCTGATTTTTAACCAATTTTGCGCTGGAATTGGAATTTAAAACTGCTTAAAATGGTATAAATTTAGAAATTATTAAATTAATTAAATCTTCAATTTAGAGCCTTGAAAGTGATAACGTGGATTTATATTTTTGAAACTGAATCTGAATCTTTGAACTCTACAATTTATAAAAGATTAAAATTGGTTATTTTGCAGTTTAACTGCATTCAATTTAAAATTGTTGAGTTGAAAACTGTTAATAGCTTTCATTTTATACTAAATTCACTGACGTTCCAAAAATAAAAATTGTTTATTTCACAAAATCTAAAACTGAAGTCCAAAAGCTACAAGAAAACACAAACATATTACTACTTGGGTCTGCAATCTTCAAAAAGGTGTAATTCTAGAATGTTCTCACAATCCCAGTTAACGTGAATGGACATAACATAAGAAATGAGTACGTATTCTATTAAGGCGGATTTTTATTCTATTTAAAAAAAATATTTTCACTTCTCTCTAAGGAAATGTTAATTTTACCCGCTTTCTTGGTAGCCTTCGTTAGTAATTCTCTATGAAACATATTGTAGGCACTTGAGAGGTATCCCAGAGAAAACAAACCTACGGATTGTTGGTCGAACGAATTAGCTTCTTCGCAGACAAATAACGTTTCTTCTTTTCATCCAAGTTTCTTGTTTATTCGTAACCATAAAACATACCTGTGGCTAAAATTAAACTTGACTTAATGTTAAATAAAATTTTCAATGTTTTCTTAATGAGTTTTCTTGCCAGTGAATATATTATACTTTTACCTTATCTTACAGACTTGCGTATTTTAAAACTATAGAGATATATTGAGCAGGTTATAAAATTATGATTAGCCTATATCAAAAATAGTCCTTTGCTACTTAAACTTCAGGTCGTGATTTTTAAAACATAATAAGAAATGTTTCATTCCTGCCATTTTTTATCGGAAGCCAAGGCGAGGTTGATCAAAGGATAATCTTTTATCTTCTAAATACATAAAAAAATCGCGGGTCACGATGTTTGTCACCACTAAACTCCGAAACTACTTAACCGATCTTGATGAGATTTCGTAGACTGTGTGTAATTGGATGCAACTTAAAGGATGGGATACTTTTTATTCCATTTAATTACCTCAATATTTTTTTATTGCAAATTAAATGTTTTTATTTGTATACTCCATTATAACTGAGCCACAGCAACGCGTGTCCGCGTCTGCTAGTAGGATCATCAAAACTCTAATTAGCAACACGTTTCAGGGTTGTCGCTGGACCAGGAAACCGGAAAATCCGGGAATTTTCTGGAATGGGAAATACGGAGAAATGACAGTGAATTTATTTCATGACCGGGAATTCTACGAATTTCCAGAAGAAAAATCTCCCCAAATTCAATTTAAATAGTTCTTTTAAATAACTAAAGTACAATCTTGAATATTTAAACAATCAAAAATTAAAAGCATTTGAAGTTGAAAGTTTTGGATGAAAAACTGTTTTATTTTATCAACTGTTAATATAAATAAATTATTTTTAAATGGATCTCTATTTCAAATATAAAAATCTGAACAATAATTGATTTGAAATAACGATTCTAGATCCGTTCAAAATTTTAGAAATTCCAGATTGTAACTGTTTCGATTAGAAAGTCTTAAGAAGAATTGAAATTAAAATATCATTTTTCCGATCATTTTATTTTTAAATAAAAATTTTCATGAATTATCAATAAAATATTTGTAATTGAATGTTTTAGGTCTTCCTTTATATTACTTTTATAATAAATTTAATAAATAAATTTATTAATATATTATTTGTATTAATAATTTAAAGGATAAAAATCCTTTAGAAAATGCAAACGTGCGTTAGGAACTTCACAAACTATTTGCAAGTTGAAAATAACTCCATAATAATATAGTCGCATTTAAAGATTTTTAGTAAATTGAAAATATTGTCTTAATGCTGTCTAAATTATTCAGTTTTAACAAATTTCATTGAAAAAATTTAATTTAGAAAAAGAATAATTATTTAATATTTAGCAATATTTCACTGTTTATTTAAGACGAGTAAGTTGAAACAAAATATTGAAAAGAAAACAATTTGCCACTTTTAAACTTTTAGCGTTACAATTTTAATTGTTCTATTTAAAAAATGTTTAATTTTTCAAATGAAATTGTCAAATTTTGACGTATAAATAATAATTGAAAGCTCATTGTTTGTTGAAAAAATTTGAGTAATTTTAAGACATATTTAGAGATTTTGAAAGATTCAGAATGAATAAAAAACTTCAAATGAATTCAAGTAATTTAAACCAAGTGTGATTTTTGCATTTTTGCATTTTTCATTTTACATTTTGCATTTTTCCATTTTTGCAGAACTTCTATATATTTTAAAATTAATCAAATTTTTTCGACAATTTTTGGAAAATCCTGCAAATTAAAAGAAAATCTTTCAGTTTCTTTTTGGATAATTTTTTTAATCATTTACAATATTTAAAAAATGTTTCAATAATTATTCAAAATGAAAAATCATTTGCAATTTTCCTAAGAATCTTAAGAAAATTTTTTTATTCTTTTGAAGTATTTCACAATTCTTAAAAAGCTTCAAAATTTTTTGATTCAAATCTGCAAAAATCTACATTTTGTTTTAAATTCGGCTTTAAGTATTTGAACCAAAATTTTGGCACAAGTTGAGCTTTTCCTCTTTTTTCACTAAAATCTAATTATTTTGTTGAAAATTGACCTTTTTGGGGAGAAAAGTAATCTTTTGGGTTAAAAATGAATCCTTTTTTCTTAAAAATTTCCTAACAAAATTCAACTATTTGGTTTTAAATATTTTCGGGTTGAAAATTCAATTGTTTGTTAGATAATTCGTAATTTTAGCTTCCAAATTCTACGTCTGGGTTGAAAATTCTTTTATTTTGTTGAAACTTAGTTTTTTGGTTAAAAATTTATTTTTATCTGAAAATGTAACTATTCTATTTCTTTTAAAAAATCAATTTTTTAATTTTAAAATTGCTCTTTTTTAGTTGCAAAGTTCACTTTCGGTTACAAATTTTTATTTTGGGGTACAAAATTCATCTTTTTGGTTGAAAATTACTACAATTTTGTTAGAAATTCAACAATTTGGTAGAAAATTAAACTATTTGGTAAAAACATTTTCAGCTGGAAAATTCATATATTTGGTTGAAAATTACTTTTTTAAAGTTAAAAAAGAGGTAAAAATTAATTTTTAATCTGATTATTACAGTATTCCATGTTTGGTTGGAAATTAATTTTTCAATTTTAAAATTGATATTTTATAGTTGTAAAGTTAACTCTCCGTTTAAAAGGTTATTTGCGTTTGCTAGAAAATTAAACTTGCAGATTTTTAAGGAATTTTCGTTTGTTAAAAATTCAACAGTTTGGTAGATAAGTAAACTGATTGG
Organism: Belonocnema kinseyi; assembly: GCF_010883055.1. NCBI lineage: Eukaryota > Metazoa > Arthropoda > Insecta > Hymenoptera > Cynipidae > Belonocnema > Belonocnema kinseyi. The sequence goes on along the minus strand of NC_046658.1, from coordinate 130,668,597 downwards.
TTTTAGATATTTTCGGACTGAAAAATTAACTCTTTTGTAAACAATTCGTCTTATTGAAAACGAACTTTAACGTATGGGATAAAAATTTATGTATTTCTTTGAAACGTCGTTTTTATTTAAAATTGATTTTTTTTCTAAAAATTTAATTATTCCGCCTTTGGTTAACAAACCATTATTTATAACTTGAAAATATAACTAAATTCAAGGATTTCTCCAGGTATTTACGGTAAAAAAGAATTAAAGCATTTTTCCGGCTCGGAGGTTCCTGCACATATTCCTGCACAGGAAACCTGTACAGGTAATCTTGGTGGTTCCTGTGCAGATGTTTGGTAAAGAAAACTGTACATGATCTTGCAAAGAAACCTGTATAAAAACTAACCTTTGAATGATACCGTAAAGGTTCCATCACAAAGATCCTATACATAAAGCTGCGTAAGAACTAAACCGCGAGGGTTCGCTAGTGGCTTGGCTCTCTCGATGGTCAGTTAGATCTTAAAGAGAATAAAAGGAAGACAACTTCATATCTATAAGCGACCCGAGTTCTCGCAACGGCTTTTTATAACAAAAAATATACGTGTTTCTGTAAAGGTATCCTTTGGAAGGGTCCTATACACGTTTCTGTACAGAAACCTGCAAGTTCCTGTGCAGGATAGAGTTCAAATACAATTCCTGCCCAGAAATCGTCAAGGTTACCTGTACAGGCTTCGTGTGCAGGTTCGTGTATAGGAACATGTTGAGGATCCTATACATGAACCTGCGCAGGAACAAATCCGCGTAGGTTCCCTAGTGGCTTGGCTCTCTCGATGGTGGGTTGAATCTTCAATGGAATCAAGGAAGGCAACTTTAGATCTTTATACAACTAGTTTTCGCTGTAGATGTTTGTAAAGCAACCTATACATGTTTCTGTACAGGTTCTTTCTGAAAGTTTCTTTTATAGCTTACTTCAAGGGTTCCTTTACAGGATTATGTATAATTCATGCTCAATTCATCCCCAGAAACCTTCAAGGCTACCTGTACAGGTTTCTTGCGTCCTTAAACTAACGGGTAATAAAAAACCTTAATTAGCAACACGCTCGCAAATTCTGATAAATAATCGCTACTTGTTTAAACTCATTTTAAGAGTAAAATATTTCTTTTAACCAGTTTTTCGAGCGCAATTCGCAATTATGTTTTTGGTTTTTCTTAATGAAGAAACGTTTTACGACCTGCTGTTGGAAAAGGCAGAGGCAGTTTTATGGCAGTAATACAAAATGCGTTCGTGGGTGTGACTCCAACGTCCAACGTAAATCCCATCCTGGCGTGAAGCAAAACCTTTGTCGATGGTTCACATGTCATGTGTATGAATATGTGTATGTACATGACGTGCATCGTAAATTTTGCAGTAGCGTATCGTGTCCGAGGTTTTTAGGTTATGCACCGTAAAATCAAAATCGAAATATTCGACATAGCGAAGCGCTAATGAATATTGATGACCTGATAGTATATGTCGGTCTTTCTAGGTCAGTTGATTCAGCACCCTTTATGGTTAAAGCAGCCACAGAATATGGTGGAACGTCCAGGAAAATGCCTGGCGGTATAGGTACTCGTGCTGAAGGAATGATGCGTTAGCAGTGAACTTGAGCAAAGTAAAACATTTTTTGGATTTATTTATCCAAAATCTGTATATACATCACAGGAGAAGACAATTATACGTTAAGTCATTTTCAATGTAAAATATACTGGGTCCTTCATGATTAGAAGAACTGCAAGTATTGGTGTAATCAATCAAAATCTTTTTAGATGTCAGCAAAAATACTTATTTTAATTATCTAAAATATTTTGATGGGTCGAGTAAAAGTTTTACTTGGATCAAACTTGCTGCTAAGTATCAGTCCTTTAGCACAAGTGCATATACCGCCAGGCATTTGCCTGGAAGCTCGACCATATTATATTCAACCACAATTTTGTTCATCTAACCCAATTTTTGTTTGTTTGTAGAAATAATGTTGTGAAATTCTCTCTTCAATTATTTGGTAGATTCAACAAAAAAATTTGATTTTATCAATAAAATATTTCTAAGATCTATAAAATGATTAATCTGAGAGCTTAACTAATCGAAGTAAACGAAATTGGTCAACTTAACAAAAGTTTTGTTCATTTAAATAAATTTTTTCTGAAATCAAACGAACGCGTTGAAAAAAAAGATTCGGTTTGAATGAAGAAAATTTTTTATTCTGAGTTTTAGTGATGTGCAAAATTGAAATTGAAATATTAGAACAAACAAAAATTATTTTTCCTTTCAAGTACCCTATTGACGCTCTGCGCTGAACTCATGCAAGTAAATGGATTTCTTAAAAGCTTCTAAACTAATTGAATGCATCTGTATATCGTAATATTTTAAGAAAATTTTTTCGTTGAAAGTAGATTTTTTCAAGAAAAAAAAAATTAAACAAGTAGATTTTTGTAGCAAAATTGCAAAATAAGACTTAAAAAAATTACATTCTTTGAAAAACTCTTTAAAAAAAAATACTAAAGACAATAAATTTCCGAAAAATAATATTTGTGAAAAATAATTGCACAAAAAACTAAAAAAAAAATAGTTTTTGACTTCGTAGTGCAAATTTCAAACAAGTAGATTCATTTTATTTTTCCGTTCTCCTATTGTCTTTTAGACCCCTTTTTCTTGTGTTTTCACTTAAATTAGAACCGATTTATTGAAGAGTCTACTATTCTATTTTTGGTTTCAAATTAATTTATTTTTGTTAAAAAATGGATTATTTGATAGAAAATTGAATTATTTTGTTGATAATTTAACATTTTTGTTAGAAATTCTTATTGCCTGTACATTTATCGTTTTAGTCAATAATTTATTTTTCTAGTTGAAAAATAATCTTCTAGGTTGAAAAATAATCCTTTTGGTTAAAAATTCTTTTCTTTCAACTAATACATTTTTCGTTGAGAAATTTAATTTTACTGTTCAATATTCAAGCTCTTGGTTAACTGAAAATTTATATATTTTAGTTTTAAATGATTTGACTTTTATATTAAAAATTCATGTATTTGTTGATAATTTGGCTTTTTCGTTAACAGAAATTAAACTTCTTGGTTAAAACTGTTTGGAAGGAAATTCATCATTTTCGCTAAAAATTTAACTATTTGGATAAAAAATAAATTATTTGTTTAAAAATTAAACTATTTGTTTGAAAATTAAGCTACTTAATTGAAAGTTTAATACCTTTGTAAAAATGTATTTTTTCTTAAATATTCATCCTTTAAATTGTAAATTAATTTTTTTGATTCAAAATTAATCTTCTTAGTTAAAAAATAATTATTTAGTTCGAAGATTCGTCTTTTTTTATTTAAATTAAACTTTTTTTTTTACGAAAATATAATTCTTTGTTGTTTGAAATATCAAAATAACACTTCTCGTAGAAAAAATATTTATTGTGATTGAAACTTCAGCTACTTGGTTAACTGCAAATTTAAATATTTAATTTTTGGTATAAAAATTTTTTTTCAGTTAAAAATTTTACTAATGGTTTATAAATTTATTTATTCTCTGGATATTTTGTCTTTTTGGTAGAAGATTAAACTTTGTGTTTGAAAATTCACCATATTGTTTGAAAATTCAACTACTTTCTAGAAAATTCATCTTTATGCCTTATAAATTCAACTAATTGATTGAAAGTTGAATGTTTTTGTCAAAATCAATTTAAACCAAATTTATTCTGTTAGTTAAAAATCAATTTTTTTAAATTTTAAATTAATTTTCTTAGTTGAAAAATAATCTATTCGTTTAAAAATTTGTCTTTTTTATTTAAATTCAATTGTTTGTTATTGAAAATATAAATCTTTTTTGTTTGAAATATGAAAATTACAATCACCGTTGAGAATTTATTTTTTAAGATTGAAAATATTTTACTGCGTGGTTGATTGAAAATTCAAATATTTTATTTTTTGTTGAAAATTGATTTTTTTACTTGAAAATTCAACTGTTGGATTAAAAATTCATATATTTTGGGCAAAAATTCATCTTTTTGGTAACAAATTAAACTTCTTGTTTGAAAATTAATTATTTCAATTAAAATTCAACTATTTGGGTAAAGATTTAGTTATTCTGTTAAAAAACCAATTGTTTTCTATGAAGTTAATCTTTTCAATTTGAAAAATCAACTGTTTGATTGAAAGTTGAATATCCTGGTAAAAATTATATTTTATGGTCGAAAATTTATCATATTTCATCTTTCTTTGTTTAAATTCACCTGTTTTTTTTTTAAATAAAAATTCTTGTTCGGCACAAATATCAAGCAATACATTTTTAGTTTAAAATTTATATTTTATGATTGAAACCTCAAATTGGATAACTAAAAATTTAAAAATTGCGTTTTTGTTCGAAAATGTGGCTTTTTTAAATTAAAAATTGAAGTATTAGATGAAAAATGCACGTATTTTGTTGAAAAATCCTCTTTTTTAGTAAAAAAAAGATATTCTTCTTGTTTAAGAAAACATCTTTTTAATTCAAAATTTGTCTTTTTGGCATAAAATTAATTTTTGTGGTTAAAAAATGATCATTTAGGTTGCAAATTTAACTCTTTGATTAAAAGCTTACAATCTTTGTTAAAAATTCATTTCTTAGTTGAATATAGAACAATTTAGTTAAAAATTCTTTGTTTTTGTTCAAACATAATCTTCTTGGTTGAAAAGGCATCCTTTTGTTTGAAAACTCGTTTTTTTTCGTTAAATTAAATTGTTTTTTGTTAGAAATAAAAATCTTTGTTTGCATTTTTTAGTTAAAAATTCAACAACTATATAGAAAAATTTATGCATTTCATTGAAAATTGTTCTATTTGCTAAAAAATTTATCTTTTATGTTACAAATTTATAATTTTAATTGAAAAATTCAATTGTTCGTTAAAAATGCATGTATTTTGTTTAAAATATAATCTGTAATGCTATTTTTACACTGTTAGGAATTATTAAGATAAGAAGTTAAATAATTTTTTATCAAAATAAGCCTAATTGTTAAATGTTGTATCATTGTTAAATAACTTATAATACAATAAGGATCATTATTTTATCTCACCCCCCCCCCTAATATGTTTACGTCATTTTTTTATAACCCCCTACTGTGCTGTGCTGGAAAATAAAATTTTAATTTTTATTTGCAATTCAGTATCAGAAAATTTTATTTTTACAGACTTAATATTAATATTCTTATCTTAGCCTTAGTCTTATCGCAAATTAGATAACTAAAAGACAATTGGTTACAGTTGTGGAGAGCTATGACTAAAAAGCAATTGAAAATTATTGCCACTCCCGTTTTCTTATCTGCGGTCTATAAAAGTGAAAAATAGAATGCTAAAGATATTTACAATAGGAATAAATAAAAAAAATATATATACTTAAAGATTTCATAATGATTAAATAATACTACCACATTGCATTTGTTATTAACTATAATTACTTAATCATATAGCTCGAGGAACTTCTTACAAGTTAAAGAATGGTTTTCATAAAGATTTAAAAACTTGTACTATGCAAACTACTCAGGACGTCAACTAGGGACGTTAGCGAGTTAAAATTAAAAAATTAAATTAATTAAAATAATTTGCAATTTCATTTTTTATTATTTACTTTTTGCGAAGATAATCATGCTATCTTGTTATAGATTTTTTTTTCTCTTAGGTTTTTTGTGGTCAACTTTTTATTTGAATGCCTAGTATGGGAATAGGCCGAGACGGCACAAAGGGCCCTGACCATCAAATTGTTATTTGCTTTAATTCGCGGCTCGATTAACCACCAAATTTGACAGTCGACAGACACTGCCGCTCCTCAATCGTTTGTGATCTAATCATATTAAATTGTTTCGTTGCCCGACGTCTCATCGTGATATTCCCCTTGGCAGTTGCAAATGGATAATTATAATCGTTCAAAGTGCACGGTGAATTTATCGTTTTGCTTTTTTTTTTACTAGGCAGATTATTTTTGGATGTGTCTGTAAAAAGAATTTAAAGCTAGTAGAATTCGGGAGTTAAAATATGTCTTGTTTATTGTGACTTTGTGAAGCTCTTCACGTGGGGTGATTGCTAGAGGGATTGATCCGCGAAATGGGTCGAAGCAGTGTTGCGGAAGGAACGTGTTATTTAAATAGGCAACAGGAAGATTCTAGGTCAATCTTAAATTGATACCCCCCCCCCCCCTTTATCCCCCCTTACACTCACTTTTATATATGAACTCCTTGATTCTCGACAGTATAACTAAATTGCTGAATTTAAAACAAAATATTTATATTTTCAACCAAAACAGACACATTTTAAGCTAAATGTGAAAAGCTAATATTAACATTAAAAACAGGAACTTAAATAATAATTTTTTTAACGAAATATTTTAATTCTCAATCTAAAGGTGAATACTTAATAAAAAAATTAATTTTTAAGAAGGTAGCTTAGTTTTTAACTGAAAAGTGGAATTTTTAACGTGAAAAGAAAAACGTTTATTAAAACATTTAAATGTTGATATTTCAATCAAATATTATTTTGATTTTAAATTAAAAACAGATGAGTTCCAACAAAAAAGGTAAATTTAAAGTTAAAAAATTTATTAGAAATCCAAAAAGAAAAACGAATTTTTAACGAACTAGTTGAATTTTCGACCAAGGAAACTTATTTTCAAGTAATTAATTAAGTAATCAATTTTCCCAAATGTTTGCATTTTTTTACAAAAAGAAGAAAAATTGATTTCAATAGAGCTGAATTATAAAAAAAACGGATTTTCTAAAAAAAGTAGCATCTTTAACCGAAAAAGCTGAAATCTCTAATGAAAGGGGCGACTTTTTGAACTAAATAGATGAATTACTAAAAAAAAGTTGCATTTTTAACCCAGAAATATGACTTTTCAAAAAGAAAGTTATTTGTCGACCAAATATTTGAATTTTCATGAAGATTGTTATTTTTCGACCAAAATAATTACATTATCAAATAAAAGAGATCGATTTTGAAAAAGAAAATAGATAAATTAAATTTTCAGTTTAAAAATGTAGTTTAAAAATTTAACAAACTAGTTTAAATTTTACATCAAGAAGATCAATTTGAAGTTAAAATGATCAATCTTGTTCAAAAAACAGAAATTTTTAACTAAGAAGTTTAGCTTTAAACCAAGTAGGTAATATTTTTAATTTTTTAACTGAGAATTATTTTAATAATTTCATATAAAAGACAATTGAATTCAAAAAAAAAAAAAAAAATTTTCAACACAATAGTCAAATCTAAACCAACAAAATTTTATTTATTTTCTACTATTTTTAACCATTTATTATTTTAATTGTGAATATAATATAATAATGATTATAATTATGGATAGTAATGTAATAATAATATTAATGTATTAAAAAAAAACATAATTATTAAATTTGAAATATTAAAGATTACTTTTAACAATTTTAACTATATTATAACATTTTTAACCAAAAAGGATAGAATTCCTATCACCAGTGATAAATTATTATTAAATTAAAAATACGGATTTTCAATAAAAAAAGTTTATTTTCAACTAAATAGTTTATTTTGCTAACAAGATAGTTGATTTTTTCATTAAAGCGAACGAAGTTTTTACAAGATGATTACATTTTTTAATAAAAAACCTTAAATCTCTAACAAAAGGGATGCATTTTTTAACCAAAAAGAAGAATTTTGTACAAAAAAATTTAAAATTTCGACCCAAAAATATGAATTTAAAACCGTAAATTTAATTTTTCTACCAAAATAATTGAATGTTCTACCAAGAATATTAATTTGATACCAAAGAATATGAATTCTAAAGTGAAAAATGGATAAGTTAAATTTTTGTTTAAAAATGTAACTTATCTATAAAAAATTATAAAAGCTAGTAAAAATTTTACATAAAAAACAGTATAATAGATACTAAATTAGATGAATTTTTAAGCCGAAAAGATGAGTTTTTGACAAAAAAGTTTCTACCAAAGACTTTAATTTTCTTCTAAAAAGTTAATTATTAACCAAATAGTTAATAATTTTGCTTAATTATAATTTTAAATTAAAAAATTACCGCACAAAATATTTGATCTGTTTATTGGATTCTATTAATTCTGTTTTCATTCAAGTTGAAAACTTGAAAAACGAAAAAAGAAGGGAGTGGGGAAAAGAATGTGAAGCTTGCGATAAATAAATATTAATTTTTATAATTTATTTTCAATCCGAAAATATGAATTTTCAACTACAAAGTTAATTTGGAAACAAATAGTTGAATCTTTTACCAAATAAATAGATTTTCTAACAAAAATATTGAATTTTAAAAATAATTGTTGAACGTTTAATAAAATAATAAAATTTTCACACAAAAAAATTTCTATCAAAAAAGATGAATTCTTCATAAAAAATGTAACATTCGACTTTTCAACCGAAAAGAGTTTTTCGGGATCGTTTTCCGAACGCGGATGAAATGCGTATTTTTTCATGAATTTTAAATAATATGTATAAAAAAAAATTAACTTTCAACCAAAACTGATTGGATTTTTTTATTGGATTATATTAATTCAGTAAAAGAGGAATGAGTATTTTTCTTAGAAAATAAAGTAAATTCTGCGCTGCAAGCTTTTTGGTTTCGGACTACACACTTCGTCGTGTCTAAATGATAAGGTTACATTTCAAAGAGACCAAATAAAAAAGTTATAACTCGTGAAAACGCAATGAAAAACTGGTAACTCGCAGGGAGAACCCTAGAAGCTTCAAAATTTCGCATAAGTTGAACAGGAAAAAATAAAAACCCTGAACTTCGTATCACCTTTTTATTTCATATCTACGAGATAGCGTCTTTTCATTTTCTTCTTCGAGATAGAACCTTATTGTTTCGACACGCCGTCTTTGAAATCTGGATTACAGGAAAATTTTGAAACCTCTTTCACAGTAAAATAGGTCAATTATTTTTTAATCATAAGTGAAAATATTTTTTAAATCTTAATTAATTCCCTTATGGATATCCTTGCAGAGAATTAAGACCATCTTTTTTTATTTTTCAGGTGAGTTCACTGTCCATGAATCTATTGTGATACATAGAAGTTTTCAGTAAGTAAAAAAAGTTGAATAAACCGAAAAAATAAAATTTTTCACAAAATAGTTAAATCATCAATAAAAATTTTTATTTTTCAACGAAACAGTTTATTTTCAGGTAGCCGTGTGTTTCCATTAATTTTTTCCACGCTAGGAGAATTGGATTCTTTTTAGATCTAAGTGAAATCTACTTTCTTATGAAATATTTTATAGACCCAGTGGAGCGATGAGAGTAGATCTTTTTTCAGAAAAAATTAATTTTATTTTTAGTGTGTAATGACGTTAATCATGTTCTGTTATTTTAAGAGTTAACCTAATCGGAAAATGTTATACAAGAGTGTTTTTTCCAAACTTCAGGGTTTCCTGTCAATGCCATAAAGACTTCTTTTAATTTTTTTTTTTTAATATTTCTTAAAGGATTTTTTTAAATAGACCATTTTTAAAAGTTAGCTGTTTGGATTATTACTAATCTTATTCAAAAAATGTCATAATATAAAAAGATTGGTCTATAATCAAGGAAAGAAGCGAATTAAACATCAAAAGAAGAAGGGATAATTCACGACTATCACATTTATTTACCATTTACGTCAATGGACACACCAGTTGCTAAACTTAGACTTTATTGAATCAGACAAAAATCTGAATAATTTTTCTAATGTCTTTTTATCTTTCCAATATCTAATATCCTAAAGATGTCCTAAAGACGTCCTAAAGGTATAGAACTTTCTCTGTACATCTAAAAAACGTCTTTTGGGCGTTCGTAGGACGTCCTATGTCGGCCCAATCAACGTCTCTGAGGCCTTTAATGTCCCAAAGGTGTCCTAAAGACATCTTAAGGCATAGGACATTCTCGGGACATCTTTCGTACTGACATTAGTTGTCTTAAGAGCATGCCCAGGATCTCCAAACGACGTCTTAGCGATATTCCAAAAGACGTCGTAGGGATGTCCCAAAGACGTCTCTAGGACATCCTACTTTTGCCAACTGATTTGTCACTTTCAAGAGTGCGTATAATTGGGAGCTTTCATTCTGAGGCACAGATAGTGTCACGTGTGGCGGGGG
>NC_046658.1:130647082-130658481 GCF_010883055.1 Belonocnema kinseyi | reverse complement strand
CATTGGGCTCTGATAATTGCTGGTTGGCTCTGGTAATTGCTGAAACGTTTACGCACACACATCAATTAGAAAATAAGTCTCAAGACACCCGCAGAATCGCGTGGGCGTCTTTTTTTTATTCTCCATTTCAGGGAGTAACATTACACACGAGTAGCTTCACGTGCACCTTGATACCCCGATACCTTTATGCTTATATGGATATACCTCCTGGTTAGATTGTAACGGTCACCTCGTGTCGCGTGGTCACTCTATAGTCTTCACGGAAGAGAAAGTCAGCGTCTAATCTCATAATTTGACCCTCGAAAACAAGTTAACAAGATTCGGTCTGTTGAACCTGAATTGGTAGAGATGCTACCGTAAATTTTCAGAAGGAATATCTTGTTCAGATGGAAAAAATCTCCTGAGGCCTACAAGAAAATGTAAAATTCATTAAATACAAAGAATTTGTTTGCTTAGGTTACCCAGTCTGCAAAAAACCATGAACATCCCCAGAACGTCCTTGGGACGTTCCTAGGACGTCCTATGTCGGCCCAATTAATTCCAGTGGGCAAAAAACTTAAAGATGTTCTAGAACGTAAACGTTCTATGCCTTTAAGACATCTTTAGTACTTTGGACGTCTTGAAAACATGAATAGTGCTGACATAGGGCGTCCTAGGAATGCCTCTTATTTCTTGGTATATTTATGGTTATGTGGTTTTTGTCTGCATCTTAATGTCAGAAAAGTTTTTAGTTATTAGAGCCACAATGTCTACGTACAGTGGAAATCAAAAATTCTATTGTAATGTTTGAAAATTGTATTCAATCTGTAAAGTAGTTGGTAAATAACACCATTGTCAAAGTCAAAAAAATTTTATTCAAATCAAACATGTTCTACCTTTGATATAGGGTCAACGTAAGGTTTGTTTGATTCAAAGAAACCCAGGAGGCACAAAAACCATGAACGTCTTCGGGGAGTTGCTAGGACGTCCTATGTCAGCACACTCAACGTCTCGAAGATGTAAAATGTCCTAAAGATAACCTAAAAGCATATTTAGCACATTTTTAGGACATTAGGGGCCTTACAGACGTTGATTGGGCCGACATAGGAAGTCTCAGGAACGTCCAAAAGACATTGTTTTGCTTTCTCGAGAACGTCCTGTGTCCTAAAGACGTCTTTAGGACATCTTTAGGGCATTGGACGTCTTAGAGACATTGATTGGACTAATATAAGATGTCGTATGAACGTCCTAAGAACGTTTCTTTGATGTCCCGAGAACGTCCTATGTTTATACCACGTCTTTAGGACATCTTTAGGACATTATACATCTTAGAGACGTTGATTGTGCTAACATAGGATGACCTAGAACATTGGACGTCTTAGAGACATTGAGTGAGCTGACATAGGACGTTTTAGATTACTTAGTCTGCAAAAAACCATGAACATCCTCCGAACGTCCTCGGTACGTTCCTAGGACGTCCTATGTCAGCCCAATTAATTCTAGTGGGCAAAATACTTAAATATTTTCTAGAACGTGAACGTTCTATGCCTTTAAGACATATTTAGGACATTGCACGTCTTGAAAACATTAATAGTGCTGACATAGGGCATCCTAGGAATGCCTCTTATTTCTTGGCATATTTATGGTTTTGTGCCCACTGGGACGTCTCTAAGTCGAAGCCAGGTGAAATAACTTTTCAAAAACATACCATGTTCGAAACACTGTCTTTGAACGTTTTTTGTACGTTCTAAAAACTTCTTTTATATCCTACTTCCTAAAAACGTTATTAGGACGTTTTAAAAACATATTTAAATGTCGTGCTTACTGGGATTGGACGTCTTAAAGACCTTAATTGTGCCGACATAGAACGCCCTAGGAACGTCCTCGGACGTTCTTGGGATGTTCATGAGTTTTTGTCTCTATCAAGAAAAAGCATTCAAGATCAAAATGAATTTAACACTTTGGTGAACCATTTTAGGTACCAAAAGCAGAATTGAAAAAGTTCGTAAATCAAAATTAGATTTTCAACTGTTTCCTTTCCGCCTCATTAGAGATAAATATATAAAAAATTTAATATAACAAAACAAAAAAGAGGAACGAAGAATCAACTAAAACTAACCTCTAATGAGCCGGAAAGGAAGTACTTACAAATCTGATTTTGACTGGGCTGACATAGGACGTCCTAGGAACGCCTAAGGGCTTTCTTGGGATGTTGGTGGTTTTGTGTCCACTGGGTTATTTTGTGTTTAATTATAAATAAATTAAATTCAGATTCAAGCTCTACCGCAATTTCGTTTGGCAATCATCATAAAATCTTTATGATTTATAGTGTACTTTCATATGAATGCTATACACAAACTTCAGAGTGTAGATGTTATTTGTATCATACATAAATTATCCATGGTAGTGTAATTTTTTATTTAGTAAATGCACGCTTACAGCTCTATCAATAAATAATTACACCCCCAGAGAAATTTAATTATCTGCTCACTTTTACTGAAGGTCAGTAAATTGGTACCATTGCTGATTATAATTATTTTTAATGCAGGGTGTCTATCCCACGTGGAAAACCAGGAATTGTCAGGGAATCTTTATACACCTGAAAAAACCTGGGAATTTTAGGGATTTTTTTTGTTTTAAGTAAGGCAATTTTTTGGGAGCGTGCTTTATTTTTTAAATTGCAATATTAGATTAGATTAGATTTGATTACTTTGTTGAGAGTTGCTATTTTGTTAAAAATGAATTCATAAGTAATATTGATTTCCATCGTTGAAAAAAGGGGTCTTTTGTTGAAAATTCGTTTCTTCCTTGGCTGAAATTTGATTTTTTACTTGAAATTTAACTATTTCAGTTGCAACTTTAACTATTTTGTTAAAAATTTGGTTGTTTTTTGTCGTTGATAATTATTTTTTTAATGAAAATATAACTATTCAATATTTAGTTAAAAAATTATATTTTTTAGTTGAAAATTTTGACTTTTTTGGTAGAAATTAATATTCTGGGTTGAAAATTCAACTTTTTGTTGGAAATTTGTTGGTTTCAATTTCATGTATTAATTAGTTTTTTTTTTACCGAAAATGCAACTATTCCACTTACATATTACATCCTTTTAGTAGAAAGTTTATCATTTTTCTTAAAACATTAATTTTTTACTGGAATTTAAACTATTCAATTGTTGGTTGAAAATTTGTCTTTTTGTATTCGATAATGTAAATACTTCTTTGAAGAGTCATATATTTTGTTAAAAAATCGTCTTGTTAAAAAGTTAGTTTTTTTGTTGTTTAAAAATTCAAGTATTGCAATTAAATATTGATCAGTTTAATAATTAATTAATCGTTTTGGTTGAAAATAAAACTACTTGGTTAACAGCTAAATTAAATTTGTTTTAAAAATAAATCTCTTTTTTTTTCTGGAAAAGTATTTTTTTACTGCAAATTTAACTACTTTAATTTTAGTTGAAAACTGATCTTTTTTAGTTCAAAATTCAGCTACTTGTATAAAAATGGACCTTTTTCAGTTAAAAATTCAACCTTGTGCAAAATAGCTATTTTGTTAGTCATAAACAACAATAACTTATTTAAACAATTATTTTTGCTAAATCTAATTAATTATTAAGTCACTCCTAATAAAAAAAGCCAAACAGTTGAAAATTTCAGAAAAAACGTCATCTTTCTAGCATTATTCAAATGCAGTATTATTAATAATAAAAAATTGTTTAAAACATTAATTTTCTTGACTCTAATTAATTATATTACTAATTTTAATTAGAAATTGGACAAAAAGTGATTTTTTTCAAAACTGAAATTTTTTAACATTATTCTGCGAAAATATCATTCACAATTATAATAAATTGTTTAAACAATCATTATTGTTAAGTTTATTAAAATATTACCTCCCTTTAATTGAAAATTGGACAAAAATAGGAAATTTTTTTAAAAACCGGGACTTTCTAACTCTATTCTGTGATAAAATTACTAAAAATATTAATAAATTATTTAGAAAATTTGTATTTACATCTTCTCATCAGTATAAAGTGGTATTTTATGTACAAGAAAGAATTGCATTAGAAATCTCGCAAAACCCATTTTTTCATTTATATGGGGTTTTTTCGGGACCCTGTAAAACAGACTTATTTGGGTAAAAAAAAATCTTTTTATGGGTAATACGTGTTAAATACAATGGAGTTTGCAGCACCTCTAAATATCCTTTTTTATAAAAGCAAAAAAAAACATTTTTTGTGGTGTGGATTAGAACAAAGTTACGGCTATTATTCATAAAAATAAAAAAAATAAAAAATGGAACCACTCTAGTGGACACCCTCTAATAAAAGATGCTTTAGACATAATGGATTAGGAGGACCACACCGGAGACTTTGCTAACTTTTGATGAAGCTCCATGAAATATATTCGAAAATTTATGGGGAATCGCAGGCTCATAAAAATACAATGTTTTATTCATGAAGACAATGCTCCAACGCGATTATACAATGTTCTTAAGTGAATATATTCAATAGTCTGCATCGTAATATCAGAAAAGTTTTTAGTTATTAGAGCCATAATGTCTACGTACAGTAGAAACCAACAATTCTATAGAAATGTTTGAAAATTGTATTCAATTTGTAAACTAGTTGGTAAATAACACTATTGTCAAATTCAAAAAAATTTTATTCAAATCAAACAAGTTCTACCTTTGATATAGGGTCAAAGCAAGGTATGTTTGATTCAAAGAAACCCAATAGGCCCAAAAACTATGAACGTCCTTGGGGCGTTCCTAGGACGTCCTATGTCAGCACACCCAACGTCTCGAAGACGTAAAATGTCCTAAAGATAACCTAAAAGCATATTTAGCACATTTTTAGGACATTAGGGGCCTTACAGCCGTTGATTGGACTGACATAGGACGTCTCAGGACGGATCCTGTATCCTAAAGACGTCTTTAGGACATCTTTAGGGCATTGAACGTCTTAGAGACATTTATTAGACTAAGATAAGATCTCGTATGAACGTCCTAAGAACGTTTCTTTGATGTCCCGAAAACGTCCTATGTTTATAAGACGTCTTTAGGACATCTTTAGGATATCTTTAGGACATTATACATCTTAGAGACGTTGATTGTGCTAACATAGGATGTTCTAGGACATTGGACGTCTTAGAGACATTGAGTGAGCTGACATAGGACGGCCTAGTAACGACCTAAGGACGTTCTCGGGATTTTTGTATCGTATCTCTATGTAAATGGCTCTGTCAAGTCAGCAAACAAAGTGCTCAATTATTCTGTACTCGGTTCTATCGATCTAATCTCGAAAAAGATGATTTCCTGTTGCAATCTTTCAACTACAAATAGGCAAGAAAGGTTAATAGAAAGCCCGACTATTTGTTGGCGGCGGACCATATATCCCAAACACTACTTAGGTGCATTTAAATGAAACTAACGGATCGAGGACTATTAAGTACCATGAGTGGAGCCCGAGGTGATTCCACCTTGTATTTACCATTTGTGTAATGAGTGGAAGAAGAAAGGAAGGTATACCCACGTGTGTGTAAATCTTGGGCGTTTTATCTGAGACCTCACGTGACGAATAATAGTAAGAGACTTCGTGTAATTGCAGGAATCCTTATATTAAAATTTTAAATATTAAATTTAGAATAAATCAACTCAGTTGGCACAAAACTATGAAAATCCCAAGAACGTCTTATGGACGTTCTTAGGACGTCCTATGTCAGCTCAATCAACGTCCCTAATACGTTCAATGTCCAAAAGATGGACTACAGACGTTAAGAATGTCCTAGAGACGTCTTTGGGATATCCCTAAGACGTCTTTTAGAAAATGTCTTTTGGATGTCCCAGGGATGCTCCTAAAATGTCTAATTTCAGGTCGAAAGATGTCCCGAGAACATCTATGTCTGTAGGTCATCTTTAGGACATTGGACGTCTTAGAGACGTTGATTAGGCTGACATAAGACGTCCTAGAAACGACCCCAGAACTTTTTGGGATGGGAGCTTTGGTGAAGAAATATAATTTAATTTGAAACAGGAAATTTTTGACATGGAACAGGATTATTTTAAAAGAATTTGAAACTAGGATTTAGGAAAAAGGTAAAAGTTGTTTTTAAGGTAGAAGTAGTATTTCAAAAGGAAATATTTATGAATTGAGATATAATTTTTTTCAATATTTTTCGTTAGAATCTTAACTTTTTTTTTTTAAATTTAACTATTTGAACTTGAAAGCTGAAATCTTGTATTAGAATTAATTTTGTTGTGGGAAAATTCGTCATTTTGATTGAAAATCCGTCTCTTTTTAAAAATGTAACTACTTTATTGCAAATCAATTTTTCAACTAAAGATTTAACTATTTCAGTAGAAAATTTAACTATTTTCTAGAAATCCGTCTGTTTTAGTTAAGAAATAGATTTTTAGCGAAAAATGCAACTATTATGTTTTTGACTGAAATTTAATCTTTTTGGGATGGGAATTAGTAGGTATAATTAAACTGTTCCAGTTACAGATTCATTGTTTTAGTTGAAAATTCATCAGTTTAGTTGAAAGTTAATTTTTTCAAGTCAACATTTAACCGTTTCATTTTGGGTGGAAAGCGACCTTTCTTGTTCAAAATGTAACAATTTGGATTTAATTTTGTCTTTTTAAAATGAAAATTCATTTCTTTCGTTAAGAATTCAAGTATTTTGTTAACAAAATCAACTTTTTTCGGAAAAATCGACTTTTTTGTATGTTTCTGAAAATCCAATTTTTTTGTTTAAGAATTAAATTTTGAACGGAACGTTCAACTATTCTATTTTCGGTTAAAATTTTATCTTATTTTTATAAAAATTCAACTGTTTGATTCAAAATTTATATTTTTGTTTTATAAAATATACTATGTTTTGAAAATTAATGTAAATTGTGGAAAATTCATCTTATTTGTAGAAAATGAATTTTATTGGTTGAAAATTCATATTTTTCGTAGCTATAAATTCAAATATTCCAGTTAAAGTTTATCATTTTAGTTGAAAATTTATCATTTTAGTTTGAAAATTTATCACTTTGGTTGAAAGTTAGCTTTTTCAACTGAAAATATAACCGGTTCACTTTGAGTTGAAAATTAAACTTTTCTAGCTTAAAATTGAAAATTCATTTATTTCTTTGAAAACTCACGTATTAAGTTAAAAAAGCAAACTTTTTTAGTAGAAAATCCACTTTTTTCATTGAAAGTTAATATCATTGTTTATAATACTTTCTTTTTGGTGAAAAATTCAAGTATTTCAGTTAAATATTCATAATTTTAGTTACAAATTTATTGTTCAGGTTAGAAATAAATTTACTTGGTTAAATAAACTCTTTTTATGACAATTAATTTTCTTAAGATTCATCAAATTTATTCAAAATGCATTTGTTTTGTTAAAAAATAAGCTGTTTTATTAAAAATTGATTTTTTTCTGGTTGAAAATAATTTGTTTGGTTGCATATCCATTTTTTGACTGAAATTTTAATTATACATTGAAATTTCGTCTTTTTTGGTTGAACATTGATTTTCTTAACTTAGAACTTAATTATTTAAATTTAGTTCAGAATTTACATTTTTTAGTAAAAATGACTATTTTTTGGTTCAAAATTCATCTATTTCAGATGAAGATTGATTGTTTTAGTTGAAAACTCATTTTTTTTAAATTCAATCATTTCAGTTGAGGATTAAAAAAATTTATGAATTTTGTCGAAAAATTGTTTTTTCTTTACAGAAAATTAATCTTATTGTCCAAAAGTGCATTTTTTGGTTAAAAATTCAAGTATTTTAGTTAAATATTTATAACTTAAATTGTAAATTCATCTGTTTCTTTTTAAATTCCTCTATTCCATTTGAAGATTCATAATTTTATTTAGAAATTCATTTATTTAGCAATTTATTACTTCGTTGCATTAAACGATGTTTAGAATGAACGTCACGATTTAAAATGAATGTTTGCGTTTTCCGAAAAGTATGAATATGTTACTTTTAGGTGACCGGGAAAATTGAAAAAGCTTAACCGAGAAAAATTAAAAATGACCAGGCATTTGAAATCGTCCGCTGAATCCCGACATTAGAAAACAAAAATATTTATCTATAAATTTAAAAACTGATTTAAAGAAATCAAATAACGGTTACTATACTATAATTCTGAAATTTGAAATTTATAATGTATAACGTATTTCTGTAATTGGGAAAAGTTTGATTTTCGAAAAAAAACTTCTTATTCACATTTTGTAAATTAAAGTTTAGCCAAAGGAACAATTTCCTCGAAATAACTTGTGATTTTGATACCCAAAACCCAATGGACAAAAAAGTAAGGATGTCCTAGAGACGACTTAGGGACATCCCTGAGACGTTTTTTGTACATCCCAGGAGGGAAAAAAATTAAGGACGTCCTAGAGATGTCCCTGAGATGTCTAATGTTAATAAGAAATTTCTCCTGAGAAGGTCCTACATCTCCAAAATGTCTTTGGGACAGCTTCACGATGAGAGATTGATTGTGCCGACATAGGACGTCCTAGGACTGTCCAAGGACGTTTTTGGGATCTAAATGGTTTTCTACCAACTGGAAACCCTCTTGTATTTAAATATCTAAACAACGTCTTTACACATTACGAAACCCTTTCTTTCAATAATTTTTCTTACTTTCTTGTTTTTTAATTTTAACGGAGAAATTTCAGAGTCTCTTGTCAAAATTTGATTGCTGGATTTTTGGTTTTTCCCCACACTAGAAAGTGCTTTCGACTACATCGATTGACACCTGACAAAGTTTATCAAAGAGATACTCAGTCCCTATCCTTTCCTTTTCATCAACTACACTAGTTATGCTAATTTCGCTCGTCGTTGACGACTAGCTTCGTCAATCGGTTGGAGAGCTCGCACATCACTTTTTCAGAGAATCTTGAAAGATGAGACTTGTGTGAACGAATGGCTTGAATCATTTTCATTAGCAATGATGAAGACATGCGGTCGAGAGAAAGTTCACTGAATCTTAATTCATGTAGGATGTCAAGTTTGGCGTCTCCAATGAATTAATAGACGGGTTTATGACTCCTCATTTATCTAAGATTTATTTCAATGATTGAGACCTTAACTAGTTTAGGAATTTTGATGATTACTTTAGTATTCGAAATTTTATGTCTCTCCAAATTTACCTGAGGTTTCAAGTTAGCGATAAAATGATTCTACGATTTGGAGGAACCCAGTGGACACAAAAATCAAGGATGTCCTAGAGACGTCTTTGGGACATCCCTAGGACGTCTTTAATAAAAATGTCTTTTGGACATCCTAGGGATGTTTTTAAAACGTGTAATGTCAGTTCGAAAGATGTCCTGAGAACGTCGATGTCTTTGAGACGTCTTTAGGACATCTTTGGAATATCTTTAGGACATTAGATGTCTTATAGACGTTGATTGGACTGACTTAGGATGTCCTAGGAACGTCTCAAGGGCGTTCTTGGGATTTTCATAGTTTTGTGCCCATTCGGAAAGTTGGGGGCCGTACTTAAATTAGGTAGCGGATTCTAGGCCCTCTCTAAGACTCCTCCTTCCGCCTGTACCAAACCGTCAAAATATTTCTGCCCCCCCCCCCCTACCCTCTTTTACTGTACGTAGTTTTTAGTTTCGAGAAATTTTTTTATAGTGAGAGACCGTATTTAAATTACGTAGCAACTTAAGAGGAAAATGGATTTCAAGAAAATTTGTTACGATTTGTTACGAAGGGGGGACGGGGCCTTTCACTCATGTGCGTAATTTTTGCACATTCGCAAAATTTTTTCCGGAAGATCATCTTTTAGTTTAGAAATTTTATTATTTGGTTTAAAATTTGAAAATTATCTTAAAAAGTCATCCTTTTCGGTTGCAAATTCAATTACTTTGAAAGAAATTTATCTTATTGGATTAAAAATTCAACTCTTTTAGTAGATCATTAACCTTTTGTTTAAAATTTATATTTTGTTTCTGATAAGTCCACTGAGATCTTTTTTCGATGAAAACTCTTTTTCTTGTGATAAATGTTTTTTTTTTTCGTTTAAGTTAATATTTGAGTAGAAATATTTCACCTTTTTTTTAATAAACATACAACTACTTTGCTGAAAATTAAACTATTCCCTGACAAAATTTACTTTTTGTTCACAATGCGTATTTTTGTGTTAAAAATTTTTTTGATGGATTTATCATTTTTTTTAAAGAAAAATGCAACTGTTTGAAATTTGAACAATCTTGTTAAAAAGTCATGCTTTTTGGCTAAAGTTCGACTATTTATCAGAAAACTAACTTATTGTTTACAATTTTTATTTGGGTGTTGGATAATGAACTTTAATCTTCTTTGGATGCAAATTATACTATGATTTTAAAATTCAGTTGTTTTAGAAGTAATTTGATCTTTCTTGATCAAAAAGGCAACTGTTCGGATGAAAATTCATCAATTCTAATAAAAAGTCATACTTTTTGTTGGAAAATTCTTCTCTTCTGTTGAAAATTAAAATAATACTTATAAAATTTCTTTTTTGTTTTAATTCAATACTCTTTTGTTAAAAAATGAACTAAAGTCTTTTATGGATGAAAATTAAACTTAAAAAACAATTTTTTTATTTAAAATCCATCTAATTTAAGAGAAATAGTATTTTCTTTGGATAAATATACAACTGTTTTGTTGAAAATTTAACTATTTTATAGAAAACTGACTTTTTCTTTAAGATGTATATTCCGTGAATTCTGTGATTTCGTTAAATTTCATTAACTCATTAAATTTTATGATTTCCTTGATTTGCGTGAATTCCATTAATTTCAAGATTTTCTTGAATTCCACGAACAAATGTATTAGAAAACAGGTTATGAGCAACAACAAATGTATTTAATTAAAAGAATCAATTTATTGAAGAGCACTTTGTAGGCACGTCTTTACTCATCAAGATCTGATTTTGAACTAACTATGAAACGTATCACCAATATCACATTCATGCACTATACACACTTAAATCATGGTTTACAGTTTATGTTACTGAGATTACGCATAGCTCTTGAAGCTTTATTCTAAACATCTTAGAATCGAAGAACACACACGACTTATAACATATCATTTTCATTACTCTGAAATGTAGATTATATTTTGCTCTATATACATATATACAATAGTTGAAATAATCCAACACGCCCCTTTAAAAACAATCTACTTAATATCATAAAAAAAATCAATCATTCATATAAGAAAAGCAAAGACGCACCTTCATTGTGTTATCTGGGAAAACTATTTACAAATGGTCCAACATTCATGCAAGGGATTAGGGAAAACCCAGAAAAACCTAATCCGACCATCGCCATTTCAAAATAATTTTACATTATTATTTAGACCTACATACAGTGAGACTATTCCAGACTCAGTCCTCTTCTGAGTTCTATGAACTTTGGTGCTGGTAACG
>NC_046658.1:130645861-130646982 GCF_010883055.1 Belonocnema kinseyi | reverse complement strand
CGGCAGTGCTTAGATCAGGTCGCGTACATAACATCACGTACATCAAACATCCGATAAGATTTCGGCAAGGGGCATCATATTTCTCATCTGAGTTCAAACCTTTATAATTTAATTTACTTGGAAGAGGTGTACTAACACTTTTACAATCAGACATGTTAAATTTATTTAGAATAGTTTTTATATACGCACTCTGTTCCAAAGCTATTTTATCATCTTTTCTGCTAATCTTGATTCCAACAAAAAGTTTAATATCTTTTAAATCTACCATGCGAAATTGTTTCATTAAATAATTTTTAAAATTTTCCATTGTCTCGACACCAGCAGTAACAATCACAAGATCATCCACATATAGTACCACATATATATTTTTGGATACATCTCCTCGATCCAAAATATATATACAACGATCAACAGCTGAATTTCGAAAACCTTTATCTGTTAAAGCTTTTTCAAACAATTCAAACCAGCATCGAGCTGCTTGTTTTAACCCATATATAGCTTTATGTAACTTACAAACTTGATTATTTTTACATGGAACTCCCTCAGGAACTTTCATATATATTTCTTCATTCAATATACCATTTAAAAATGCTTTTTTTATATCCATATGATGTACTAAAAATTAAATTGATTTGCAAAAGCCATTATAAACCTGAAACTGGCAATTCTAGCAACTGGAGCAAAAGTTTCGTTATAATCAGTTAAATATTCCTGGCTAAAACCTCGAGCACAAGCTTTATATTTTGATGGGTTTCCAAATTCATCATTTTTAATAGTAAATACCCATCTACAATCTACAATATTTTTATTTTCAGGTTTTGTTACTAATGACCAGGTCTTATTAATTAAAAGGGAATTAATTTCTTCTTTAATGGCTTGTTCCCAATGAATTTTATCATCTATATTTTGAATTTCATGATAAGAAGTAGGGATTTTGCATACAACGGACTGAGCACACATGCGATAATCGTCTGGAAAATCATCTTCATTATAAGAAATAGGAGGTTTATTTTTAAGTTTATCACTCTTTCTAGTCTCAGAGGATAATTGAATTTTACTTGGATTGTCTTGTGATAAAGGTTCTATGTCCATATCTGTTTCAATTACAGATTTATTAGAAT
>NC_046658.1:130644754-130645761 GCF_010883055.1 Belonocnema kinseyi | reverse complement strand
TGTTAAATGTCATCATTGTGGCAGGAAAGGTCATATCAAGAAAAATTGTTTCCATTATAAAAGACAACTACAATATCAAAATGAGAGAAATAGGACAGTCCAGCAGTTCAAATAAATGATCAACCAACGTCAATGAACAGCAACTCAGGATTTGCATTTATGGCTGGAGATTTTAAAATTCATGAAACAGGAAATAAAATTATATTTCTTCTAGATTCAGGAGCATCGGATCATCTTAGAAACAGGGAAGATCTAACTGGAAATTTTACTGAATTACAGCCTCCAATGAAAATTTCAGTAGCAAAAAATGGAACCTTCATTACTGCAACGAAAAAGGGTAAACTCAATGTCATCAGCAATATAGGTATACACGGAGTCCTGGATGATGTCTAATACTGTTCGGAAGTCCCGCATAACTTACTTTCTGTTAAAAAGATGCAAAAATCTGGAATGACAATTATATTTAATCAACAAGGAGTTGAAATTAAAAATGGTGGTAAGATCATAGCAAAAGGTAAGCCTATTGGTAATTTAATAGGTATTGATTTTACAATGAATTTGAAAAAGGGTAATTCTAATATTCAAGTGTATAATGCAAAATGTAATAATTATGAATTATGGCATCAACGATTGGGGCACATGGGAAAATCTAAATTTCTAGAATTAAAGAATAAACATATGATTTTTCATATTAGACAAATTGATCAAGTCATTCCTAATGATAATAATTTCTGTGAAGCTTGTATAAAAGGTAAACAAGCAAGATTATCTTTTGAAAAGGCTAAAGATAAAAATCATGTTAAACGTCCGTTATTTATTGCTCATTCAGATGTTTGTGGTCCAATAACTCCTCCAACAATTGACAATAAAAGTTATTTTGTGTGTTTTATTGATGAGTACACTCATTAATTACATATAAATCGAATGTATTTTCTGTATTTAAAGATTACATTGCAAAAAGTGAGGCTCATTTCAATTTAAAGATTGTTAATTTGTATATTGATAAC